>NC_060952.1:93443414-93447494 GCF_022045245.1 Lucilia cuprina | reverse complement strand
TTCAGTTCTAGTTCAGTTCTAGTTCAGTTCTAGTTCAGTTCTATTTCAGTTCTAGTTCAGTTCTAGTTCAGTTCTAGTTCAGTTCTAGTTCAGTTCTAGTTCAGTCCTTGTTCTGTTCTAGTTCAGTTCTATTTCAGTTATAGTTCTAGTACAGTTCTAATACAGTTCTAATTCAGTTATAGTTCAGTTCTGATTCTCAGTAATTATAAAACACTTAATTAACGTCTTATTTGCTGTCATTTAAACAATTTAAATAATATGTTTGATTTAAATAACATTATTTTGCATGTCAATAGTCAATAAAATTAATTATATTTCTAAAATTATGTAAAATTATCTTTAAAAAAAATCAATAACAAATGTTAAGAATATTACTTATTTGTTCTATTCAATGTTTACCCTTTTTACGTTTTATATGTGTTTTAATATTTGTTCACCTTTAACACCTTGTATTTGTGTAAAGAAAATATTATTAAATACCGCCCCTCTTAACTAATGTCTCTAACATCATCAACATCATGACCAAACATCATTAATTCAGTTCATTATATTTTGTTTCTGTTGCCTATATATAAATCCTTAAGCCAAAAACACCCTAAATATAAATATTACATTAGTATTAGTTCTCATAATAAATTTAAATAATCTTAAAGCCGGCTTATTTATGTATAAAATACTAACACAATTTGTTATTTATAAATTTCGTAGAATGAACTAGTGTGTGTGTGTGTGTGCATGTGAAAATTAGTATATAGTTTAGTTTATAATAAACATGAACTTTTTTTAATCATATATTGTTTACAATATTCTATTTCATTTCACAGAGAATTTAATGTTCCCAGTTTGCATTTTCCGGGTCAAGTTCATAAATGGCGTTTGTCGCAGCTATTGCAAAAAGGCACTTTGAGGGCTCATGATTCATTCTTAAGCGATTTAGCTTTGGCTGCTCGTTTTCTAGTGGTTACAGCTCGTGGTCGTATATTTTCTCACTTCTTTTCGGTTTATCATGCAATACACGCTTTACTCCATGGACTGGTCAGAGTGGTCGATATGTTTATTGGTGTACCTGCTCTGTTGGCCCATAACTTGGACTATAAGATTAAAGAGGAAAGATGTCGTTTTCTTATAGCGGAACTAGTGTGCAGGGTAAGGTTTTAATTTGGTGTAAATTCAGTTATAGTCCATTTCATGGTCTAGTTCTGTTAGTTTTGAGTAAAATTTTAATGTTTTTTTTTTAATTTTATTTATTACAGCCCGAATTTGAAGACTGTTTAGATGGTCTATGCTCATATGTGCGTAAAATGTTACGTCGTGCCACCATGGAAAAATTCGACTTTAATAGTTGTGATGTTTCGCAGCCAGTGCCATATCTCTTCTTAACGCCCAAGGGACAAGAAATCGATTTGCGACTTTTCTGTCGTGATGTTATGCGTAAAGCTTTACCCATATTGATCGGAATACTAGAGCGAGAAACTCGTGGTTGGTTTCTACACTTCCGTGAACGTTTAATAGCGGAATTGAGAGCTAAAAAGTTGACAGATAAAGAAATCGAAGAAGAAGTTAATGAGGCTGTAATGAAAGAGTATTTACAACGTGTTTACACTTCAATATTATCCAATCCCAAATTGGCCGAACTAGGCGATGGTATACCTGAGTTATTAGTGCAGCAGGCCCAGTCGGTGGTGATCATGTATAAGGCAGTGGATAAAGTACAAAAGGATATTAAACGTTCACGGGAAGATCATCAGAAATGTTTGTCAAATGATCATTCGGTATTGTCGAGAGTAGCACCCTGGTTGCGTTCGAAATTAAGACATGCCGAAGAAAGTAAATTATCGAAGTCAGCCTGGTCGGCACATGAGGAAGCTTTAAAAATGTGCTCCAAACATAATCTACATCAAACTGCCTACTTTTTGGGACGAGATTTGGCCTTCATGAAGGAGCGTGAACCGGTATTGCTGAAAGAGTTGAAGAATGCCAAAACGCCCACACGTAGTTTTCAATGGGCCTGTCGCATTTGGTCACCCAAGTCCTGGATTATACGTAGAAATTTCCAAGGCCAGTCGGATGTTATACCCACGGTCATAAGTCAACAGGCCACTTCAATAGTAACGCCCAGATCAGATCCTAGTCAACCGGTGTTCTTAGTGGAAAAAGAAATTGTGCGCACCACCAGCACAAGGTGGCCCTTCTGGCGTTTATTGAATTTAATGCAGCGTACTTGGTGTTGGACCTGGAATATGATGTTTCTGTTGGGCATTTTGGTGCCCTGGTGTAGTCCCGTAAGTTTGCGGGCCCTGTTCTGTGTTAAGCCTTTCATGCCAGACCTAGAGTTGTCACAAATAAATGGCACCCTTTTTCCGCGCAAGACAAGCATAACGCAGACTATGGCCTCGCGCCTAATAGAGCTTTGGCGACACATATCAAAATCAAGAACGCATTTTGAAACAGAACCGGATACGGGCAAGTTTTTTTTTTTAATTTTTAACAATAAGTCCTAAAGTAAATTATTGTGTGGTGTTTTTTTATAGGTTTCATAGGCAAGGGATTTACGCGTAATTTAAATCGTGTTTGGAACTATTTTGTCAAAGGTTTCCTGGGCACTGTGGTTATACTGTTTGCCTTTCCCTTACTCTGTTTGGCTTGTAGTTTGCTTAGCATTTTATTGGCCTTAACAGCCCCTTTGTGGATTCCCGTATTTACGATTTTATTGCATGTTTATATGATATTAATTTATGATCTGGATTCGCCGGATAATGCACGCAATCGCTATTGTATTTTATTGGAGGCATTAATATGGAATATTTTCCTACAAGGCTGTATACAACCCATAGCAGCATTATTAGTGGCCAGTATATTGTGTCCTTTGGTTTCCGGTTTAATATTAATAGGTAAAAGATTAAAAGATTTCTTATCTTACAAACATTTTCATAAATTTCTTTCAATTCAAAGTTGGTGTGGTTCGTTACTCTCTTCGTCTGCTGTGGGATTCCCTTACATTTCATTTGTTCATTAAGAAATGTGGACGTATTCCGGCTTCCGATAGTTTGGCTGTTAAACGTATAGCTGGTCCCGGTTTGGCTCTCGACTATTACTTTATCATTAGGCCTGAGCAAGCTTTGGCTGCTTTTGAAGCCAAAATGGAATTGGATGAGTTGCAAGCATATCAACATGCCATGGAACGTATAATAATGCAGCCACAAAAAGATTTTTCTCAATTTGTAGAGGCTTGTTTTGGTCCCTTCTCAGCTCAGCTGTCGAAAAGTGGTCCCTATTTGTCATTGGATCGTGAGGCTCAAGACTTGATGACTACTTTGCATGAGAAATTGGAGAAACGTAGACGTGAATTGCAAACCGCCTTGACAACACAAGTTAAAACCAGAATAAAACTCAATACCAAGGAATTAAAAGTGAATATTAACTAACTGTCTAACATCAACCTTATAACTTTCTAACTTTTCTTCTTAAAACCTTAGATTGCCATACAACTTGCCGCCCATATACTGGAGAAATACTATCCGTCACATATAATAGCTAGATTATCCATAAGTGAAGAAGAATTTTGGGATAATAAGGTAAAAAATATTCATTAAAATACACTTCTCCAGAAAATATTAATATATTTTTTCAATTATAGGGCTTAACGGTCAATGATTGGCCAGGTTTAGCTGGTCTCATTTATACTGAAATATTTAGTTTAGATTTTCTCACGCCTCTTATGGAAAACGATACACATTTTAAGCTGGAACCACATCCCACTTTGGATTTGACTCGTTACACGGAAATGGTACAAAATGCCACAGATGTTATAGGTTCCAAAGGTTTAGATCTCTTGGGTAATGTTTACGCTCCGCGTGGTAATGTACAAGTACATTTACCATTCCTGGAAGTGACCGCCTTTAATCCTAGATCTAGAATAACATTAACTTTTAGAAAACCGGAAAAACGGTGAGTTTTTTTTACCAAGAAAAATTCTAATTCAGTTCAGTTCTAGTTCAGTTTTAGTTCAGTTCTAGTTCAGTTCTAGTTCAGTTCTAGTTCAGTTCTAGTTCAGTTCTAGTTCAGTTCTAGTTCAGTTCT
>NC_060952.1:93415932-93443314 GCF_022045245.1 Lucilia cuprina | reverse complement strand
GAACTAGAACTGAACTAGAACTGAACTAGAACTGAACTAGAACTGAACTAGAACTGAACTAGAACTGAACTAGAACTAAACTAGAACTGAACTAGAACTGAACTATAAATGAACTAGAACTGATCTAGAACTGAACTAGAATGGAACTAGAACTGAACTAGAACTGAACTAGAACTGAACTAGAACTGAACTAGAACTGAACTAGAACTGAACTAGAACTGAACTAGAACTGAACTAGAACTGAACTAGAACTGAACTAGAACTGAACTAGAACTGAACTAGAACTGAACTAGAACTGAACTAGAACTGAACTAGAACTGAACTAGAACTGAACTAGAACTGAACTAGAACTGAACTAGAACTGAACTAGAACTGAACTAGAACTGAACTAGTACTGAACTAGAACTGAACTAGAACTGAACTAGAACTAAACTAGAACTGAACTAGAACTGAACTATAAATGAACTAGAACTGATCTAGAACCCGAAATAGAACTGAACTAAAAACTGAATTAAATGAAACAACATTTTCTGTAAATCCTAAAATTCCTTAACAATTTTTGTTCTTTTTTCCTGGCTACTTTAAAATTTCTAATTACTCAAAATCTTTCAAATAATACGCACAATATTTTACAACATTTATACACAAATTTATCATATATGTAATAAAAAACCATATAATTGAAATAAAAACTCTATTTATATACAAAATATTTATGTTTAAATAGTTTAAATCATAAAAATAATTTCGTTAAATAATTGATAAACAAAAGAAGAGAAAAATTTATTTATTTTATTATTGTTGAATGTATTTACCCATTTTTACGTATGGTTTCCAATTGTTCCAAAGTTAATTTCTTGGGTTTTCCATATTTATCCTTTTGCAAGCTTTTTTATTTATTAAATTTCAAGATTTCGAGTTTTCGATTTTATATTTTTTGTAATGGTGATTAATTTGTTTGGTTAATGCAATAAAATATAATAATATAAAAAAATTGATTGGTTTTGGGTGAATTATTTAGCCAAAGTAGAAAAGATTATGATTTTTATACGTTTATAATAAATAAATAAATACATGGATTAATTTGAAATAAAAACAAAATAAACTTAAATATTATACACAAATTATGAGAAATGGTTAAATAAAAGCTAAAAATGTATAATAGTTTTATCTAGACATGCAGCAGGTGAACAAAACAAATAAATGAATCCGAAAAATATTGTATGAAGTGAACAATTCAATTAATAATGAATAAAAATTAAGCAATTTGTTAAATAACAAATAAATATGAAAACACTTGTTTGTGTTTATAAAATAAGAAATAAATCATAAAAAATAAAGAAAAACAATTCCAAAATATGTAAAACAAATTTGAATTAAACAAATTTTTAATGTTTAAAATGACTTTAGGAAAAATTAGCTTTTATTACGCAGAAAATATCATAAATAAATAAAATAAAAATAATAGCAAAATAATATTAATCAAAATAAATAAATTTAAGGAATTTCTTTTAAATGCTTAATAAAAAAACATTTTGATATAAAAATAAACTTACCCATTTTCACGCAACGATTTCAATTGGGAATTCGTAAGACGTCGTGGATCGCCTGTACCATCTGAGGCCACGGCATCAAGCTCATCAAAGGGTGGTGCTATGAATAAATCCCTCAAATTAATGGGTCTAGGTTTACGATTGCCTACCGTATTAGAGCCATTATTGCCAGAACTGCTTAGGGTTAAAGCAGCGACCGAAAGGGGTTGAGGAAGAACTAAAAATTATGATATAATGAATATCATTAAATAAATTAAATAATTATATAGTTCAGTTCTAGTTCAGTTCTAGTTCCGTTCTAGTTCAGTTCTAGTTCAGTTCTAGTTCAGTTCTAGTTCAGTTCTAGTTCAGTTCTAGTTCAGTTCTAGTTCAGTTCTAGTTCAGTTCTAGTTCAGTTCTAGTTCAGTTCTAGTTCAGTTCTAGTTCAGTTCTAGTTCAGTTCTAGTTCAGTTCTAGTTCAGTTCTAGTTCAGTTCTAGTTCAGTTCTAGTTCAGTTCTAGTTCAGTTCTAGTTCAGTTCTAGTTCAGTTCTAGTTCAGTTCTAGTTCAGTTCTAGTTCAGTTCTAGTTCAGTTCTAGTTCAATTCTAGTTCAGTTCAGTTCGAGTTCAGTTCTAGTTCAGTTCTAGTTTAGTTCTAGTTTAGTTCTAGTTTAGTTCTAGTTTAGTTCTAGTTTAGTTCTAGTTCTAGTTCAGTTCTAGTTCAGGTTCAGTTTTATTTTTTAAAAAAACTTACCAATGGGAAATGTTTTCCAATGATATAGGAACTGTTCAGCAACAGTTTTTATTTGCTGTACCAGTTGCTCAACCTCAGCTGGTGCTCCAACCAGATTTACAGTGAATTGTACTGGTTCACGTTCTGGTCCAGCCAGTGTTAATGGACGCAATTGTTGAGCTGATGTACTGGTAGCTAAAGGCATTTTTCTTAGTACACTGCGATATTGAAAAATATTTTAATTTAACTATTTTTTTGCTTTTTCCAAAAAGAATAGAGCGTTTTTAAATCGTTTTTGCCATTTTTATTTGTTTTCTTTGAAGAAATTAATTTGATTTTGTAACTAAAATCTGAAAATCTGTACAAAAAAATGGATATAAATATTTAATTGATAATTTGTATTATATTTTTTTTAACTTTTTTTAAACCTAACGTATGTTATAATAAATAAATAAGAAATTTCCAGAATATTAGAATTGCTCATTTTCTCTCTCTAATTGATCTTGTTTTTATGATTCAAATCAATTTTTTTAATAGATAGTTTTATCTGGTAAACATGTTTTTTTTTTCATCAATACCTCAAACACATAAAAATCTCCTCTAAATTATACACTAGATTTTCTTATTTCAAATTATAATTAAACAAATAAATGTTAATGTTTAAGTCTGAAATTTTCCTCAAATTTTATTGTTGTTATTGTTGTTGTTAGCATAATAAAATATTTTCCTAAAAATATTTGCATGATATCATTCATATTGTAGCAAGACTCAAAACAAAAGAACTATTATAATTAATTAATGGAACAATTAACTAAAGGAAAAATAAAAAAAATACAAAACGGGAACGAAATTATTGTCGGTTAATTCATATTAAGTGATACCCTACAGGTTTTGAACTAGATCTGATCTTGAACAGAGCTAAAACAAGAACTAAAATAGAACGGAACTATATCTGACTTAAACAAGTACTGAACTAGTACTGCACTAGAACTAAACTAGAAAATAACTATGCACATAGAACTGTTACAAACATCTGGATAAAAAGAAAAAACATACACATCTAACTATTTTGATGTAGGACACACAAAATCTAAACAAAAGCAATTATATTTGCTAAAAAAAATATGAACAATTTGTACATAGATTTAGTGCTTAAATAAAATTACTACAAGATTCATATTGAAAAAATACAACAATTAATTGATGGATGAATGAAAACAGGACAATAATCACAAGAAAACAAAATTATTTTCATTTGACAAACTTTGTTCTTTCTCTCACTCACTAGCAAAAACCAGGGATGGCAAATAGAATTTTCAAATTGTACAGAACAGTATTAAAAAGGTATAATTTTTAAATCGAATTGATTTGTTGTAGGGTTCTATAAATCAACTTTCGAATAATCGAACAATCGACTTTTTGTCGAAAAAAGTCGAAAAGTCGAAGTCGATTATTTTGTTCCAAAAAAGTCGATATCTCGACTATCGTCTTTGAAAAAAGTCGACTTTGTGAATAAGTCGAAAAAAGCCGAAAAGTCTGAAAGTCGATAAGTCGAAAAAAGTCGAAAAGTCGGAAAAAGTCGAAAGTCGAAAAAGTCGAAAAAAGTCGGAAAATCGAAAATTGAAACAAGTCAAAAATTTTAAAAAAGTGGAAAAACGTCAAGAACTCTAAAATAGTCGGAAAACTCGAAAAAAGTAAAAAAAAAAATAGTCGGAAAAAAGTCGAAAAAGTCAAAAATTCGGAAAAAGTCGAAAAGTCGACTATTTATAAAATACTTATAGTCTAAATGTCGACTTTTATTTAAATGAAAAAAGTCGAAAAGTTGAAAAATCGACTTTTCATAAAATGCAAAAAATCGAAAACTCGAAAAGTCGACTTTTAACTAAATGAAAATAGTCGAAAAGTCAACTTTTCGTTTCAACTTTGTTGTTGTACGAATGAAAAGAACCTCTTACGCAAGATTAAAAGTATCCTAGTGTGGACTGGCAGTCATTAGACATGTCAATGAATAAGATCAATAAACTGGTTCTTAGACTAGTCAATATATATAGTCTATTGTCTCTGTAAGAGCTAGAGAATAGAGTAATCTATAAACTATACAATAGACTAGTGAATAGAATAAAGAAGCGATATGCCATTGAACTTTTTAAGATCGAATTGTACCAAAAAGAAGTACAATCGTATACATTTTTTCAATCCTGACAATAACATAATTAGACAAAAAACAACAACAATAAAATTATATATAGAAAAGAGGTTTCCCGAAATTGGTACAATTGTACATTCGGAATTCATATTAACTTCTGATCTTTAAACTAGTCTATTAGCTAATCCGTAGATAAGTCTATTTTCTAGAATAAAGACTAGTCTATGGAACAGTCTATTGACTTGTTTAATCTTAGTGCTAATACATATGATATATTTTATGTAAAAACTTTGCAGATATTAAAAATAATATTTTGTGTAATGAAAATCAAGAAAGTAGAATTTTTAATGTAGTTTAATACAATTGGAGAATTCTATTTGCCATCCCTGACAAAGAATCAATGAATGAAGTAATACAAGAAGAGAAGTCAAGAGTAAATGATAAAGCAATGAGATGAAAAAAAAACAAGAAATACACAACTATTTTTGTGTTAAACTTTTTTCCAGTCTTCTATTTCAAACATTATTTTTTACACACAAACTCACACAATTATTAATGAATTAAATGAAAATCTCTTTTAATTAATAAACTACTTGCATATTTAACATGTTTTTTTTCACTTTAATAATATTATTTTTTCACAATAATTCTTCTTTTTTACTTTTCTATACTACCTTTTCTTTTCTAGTTACACTCAAAAATTGTATTATAGATTTTTTCCATTTTTTATGTTAAGAGATGAGGTCTGATTCTGTTAAATGTCTCAAATTAACATATTTTCAGAGTTTATTTTGATATTTTTCTAATAAAAACTTTACAGTATACATTTTTTAACATATTTTTATAATTTTAAACATATTATTTTGATTTTTAAATAAATTTTTTTCAAAATTTCTTAGTGACTGTGTGAGACTTTTTAATGCTATTTTTATGAAAAATTGTACAAAACTGTGTTAAATGAAAAACTTGGTTGAATAATTGAGTACTGGGGCGGTGTTGCCATTGCAGTGAAGTTTAAAAATGTATATTTTCGAAGAAAACAAGGTAACTCCGTTTTCTTTCAATTGAAAGTAGGGTTCTACAGTTGAAACGAAAAGTTTACTTTTCGACTTTTTTCATTTAGTTAAAAGTCGACTTTTTGCATTTTATGAAAAGTCGATTTTTCAACTTTTCGACTTTTTTCATTTAAGTAAAAGTCGACTTTTAGACTTTTCGACTATAAGTATTTTATAAATAGTCGACTTTTCGACTTTTTTCGACTTTTCTTCGACTTTTTCAACTTTTTTCGACTTTTTCCGTCTTATTTCGACTTTTCGATTTTTTCGACTTTTTGACTATTTTCGACTTCTTTCTACTTTTTTCCGACCATTTTTTGACTTTTTTCGAGTTTTTCCGACTATTTTAGGGCTTTTGACTTTTTTTCCACTTTTTTAAAATTTTTGACTTGTTTCTACAATTTTCGATTTTTCGACTTTTTCCGACTTTTCGACTTTTTCCGACTTTTCGACTTATTTCGAATTTTTACGACTTTTCGACTTTTTTCGACTTTCCTCGACTTTTTTCGACTTATCGACTTTTGACTTTTTTCCACTTTTTTAAAATTTTTGACTTGTTTCTACAATTTACGATTTTTCGACTTTTTCCGACTTTTCGACTTATTTCGAATTTTTACGACTTTTCGACTTTTTTCGACTTTATACGACTTTTTTCGACTTATCGACTTTTTTCGACTTTCAGGCTTTTCGGCTTTTTTCGACTTTTATTCACAAAGTCGACTTTTCGACTTTTTTTCACAGACGATAGTCGATTTATCGACTTTTTTGGAAGAAAATAGTCGACTTCGACTTTTTTCGACAAAACGTCGATTGTTCGATTATTCGAAAGACGATTTATAGAACCCTAATTGAAAGTTTTTCGACGTAAATATAAAGATACAGGCCGATGGAAATGATTAACGGCGGTTGATTCTAAAAAGTAGTGACGTCTAAACTGTCAACTGTTGCTGTTGAAAAAAATATAATTCAGATAGAAATTTTATTAGAAATAATAAATATAATTTTAACAAAATTGTGTTGTTTATTATTAATTTATGGTATGATAAGCATATACATGTCGAAAAAAGCACTTAATCTATACTACTTCAATTTACAAATGAGCAATACAAAAAAGCCGCTAAATTGTTGTTTCAATTTACTTTGACAGTTCACTAAATGTAAACAAAAAAAAAACTATTGGCGAAATTCTTAAAATAAAAAAACTTAAAATGTTACCAACAGGTAAAATAAAAATACGTAATCTTAAGGAGTTGCAAGACGACAATATGACCTCACCCAAAAATTGCCTAACTCCTTTAAGAAAGCGCAAAAATCCAAAATCGGCCACAAAAAGTAAACACTTAAACATGATTGATCATAGTCATAATGATGCTGTCGAGAGCACAACAGTAAATTCTAACGCAACACTGACGAAAACAGCAATAAAAAAACTATCGAAAACTGCCATAAAAGAAACCCCCTCTAATCAGAAACGTATTGATTCATATTTTACATCCTGCCCGAAAACTTACGAAATAAAATTGCCCAAAAAAGAGCCGCTCACACCGTTTGATAAAACAAATTTAAAAATAACTGCAAAGAAAACTAATAACAAAACTGCCGGAAAAACAAGAAAATCACCTAAACGCCCAAAAACCGGACGCAAACGTTTATTTAGCGAAAGCAGAGAACCTAAAAATGAGAGTATGTCGGAACTAAGTTCATTAAGGGGAAGCACAAAAGTGCAAACCGAATGTATAACCATCGTCGATTCGGATAGTGATGTTGATGAAACAAATGTAAACAATTCTAATCTAACTAAAGAAAACAGACCTCCAGTTACACAAGCAACTATAGCGGATAACCCAGTTTCAGATGTAACAATTGCTGCTGATAATACTTCAAACTCTCAAGAATTTACATCTTGTACTACAAATTCTTCTTTAGATTTTGGCTTAAGAATGTCACATACGAGCCGTGGAAAATCTACCTCTAACAAAAGCACCACTAGTGCCGCCAGTTTCTCCAGACGCAAACCAAAACCCTGTCCTCCCTACAAAATCATAGAAAATACCACATTTGCTGTGGATGCCTTTCAATATGGTTACATCGAAAATGTAACGCATTATTTTCTTACACATTTTCATGCAGATCATTATATTGGATTGACAAAATCTTTTGCCATGCCCCTATTTATGAGTCCGATAACGGGTGAGTATTATGCAAATTGTAGATAAGAACTTAATTGTACTTAAAGTGAAGTATTTTAAATACCAATCCTATCAGCAAAATGACCAGTATAATTTAAGAAATGTGTATTAGAAAAATGAACTAATACAACTAAAAATATAAATTTCCTATTCTTTCCAGCTCGTCTTTTACGTACTTTTATACCCATCGAAGAGCAATATATCCATGTGCTGGAATTAAATGATCCCTATACTATAAATGACATTGAAATAACTGCTCTTGATGCCAATCATTGTCCTGGTTCTATTTTAATAGTTTTTAAATTCCTAGATACCGGCAAATGTATACTACATACTGGTGATTTTCGGGCTTGGTCTGGCATGGAATCTGAGCCTATATTTTGGAATAATCCCATAAATACCATTTACTTGGATACCACATATATATCCAATAAATATGACTTCTGTACACAGTCAGAATCTATAGATAAAGCTGAGCAAATAATAAAGGAGTTTAAGAAAAAACATAATGGTAAACGTATACTCTATATATGCGGTTCATATATTGTGGGCAAAGAGAAATTCTGGTCACAACTGGCAGAAAAATTTCAGTTAAAAGTATGGGCTGAAGGTAATCGTTATAAAGCCCTCAGGGCCATGGAAGAAGAACAGTTTAATAACTTACTAGTAGAGGATGCCAAGCAAGCCAATATGCATGTTATAGCCATGGGAAAGGTAACTTATTTGGTAAGTTTTATAGTTGTTGAAAACAAAGATAATTTTGGAAGAATTTTTAAACCTTTTTTTATTTTAAAGGAATTGGTGGATTATTTCAAATCATATGAAGAACAATACGATATACTACTCGCCATACGACCCAGTGGTTGGGAAAAGAATACTAAACCTCGTTATAGTATAAAAATCAATATAGTAGGCATTGAATATTCCGAACATTCTAGTTATGCGGAACTGCGACGTTTTGTTAAGTTTCTAAAACCCGAAAATGTTATAAGTACCGTGCCTACCGGCAAGGATCTTATGAAGACAGCTATGGTACCATTAAACTGGTATAAATACAAAGAATTGAAGAATAAGAGCAGTTATCAGCCCACAATTGATAGTTATGTGCAAAAGAATAATGTACAAAGTATACGGCCACCTAATAGTCATAAGGGTGGAGTGGAATATTTTGTTTCACCTCTAAAGCCGCTTACAAACAAACAGCATGAAGTTAATAATAATAATTTAATAACTGAAAAGGCAATTTCTTTGGTTTCTACTAATGCAAACGATATCGAAGAACCATGTGATGTCCATAACTCCACAACAAATCGAGAAAATTCGAATAATTTTGCAGACCAAACACCTGCCATTAGTAAAAGTACATCTTCAAAAATGACATACAATTCATCGGAGTATTTTGAAACACCTGATGAGATTATTGTAGCTAAAAGATTGCAGAAAAAGGAAAAAGCCGAGGAAAAAGAAACAAAACATAAAAGTGGTAAGACACCAGTTTATAAAACACGAAAATTGCAACCTACTCAAAAAGAACTTAAAGAGAAAGATACCAATATTAGAGAGGATAATATAACAAATAATTATTCACCAGATTGTTTCATGAGTCGTTTTTTGAAAGACGTAATGAAGCAACAATTACCAAATACAAATAATTCAAATAACAAGGATAAGAAAACAAATGGCAGTTTGATGTTAAATCCACCACAAAGTGAAGAAAATGACATTCAGCCAATAACATCAAACGGACAAAGAAATTCCCAAACTTCTGCTAATAAAACAGCACAAGAAGATCAGCAAATTGATGACAATAATATAATACGAAAACGAAACCTTAAAGCGAAAGTTCTTTCAGCAACTTCTTCATCTGACCAACAAAATAAGCCTAAACAAAAGCCTCAAAAAAAGAAAATGTTGAAAAAAAAATCAACACAAAAAACTCCTTCCAAACTTAATAAATCAAAAGATTACCCAATAATTAAATCAAGCTCCAGTATAATTTCAATAGATTCTTTAAGCGAAGATGAATTGCAATCTACACAATTAAAAACTGTTCCGAAAACTGAAATTCCAGATCTGCAAAATAGTAATGATGACACAAAGACTACAATATTTCCATTAATAGAAGAATTGTCAAATAGAAACAGTGAATTGCAAGAAGATTTTCAAATGGAAGAACATTTTCCAGGCACAAATCAAAAGCAACCAGAAACAGAAGCTGCATTTAACATAGATATTTACACAGATGGACAAACAGCAAACACAGCTCAACAGCAAGAATATTCGTTAGAAAATCAATTTGAAATTTCACAAAATTCTAGATCTAGAATAAAAAGTACCTCGAGCAAAGCTACTTCAACGGAAACATATACCAGGGAAGATAAAGAATTTGAAGAGAAATTACTAAAAATATCACAAAAAACTAAACAAAATAATCAACAAAAATCTTATAAAACCTCTACAAAACATCTAAATAAAAGAGCAGAAAATCCCATTTACAAATCCACCACCTCTATAGAATCTTTAATAACAGATGAAGAATTGCAAACCATAAAAATTTTAACGCCATTAATAACCAACGAAACAAGCAGTGAAAAAAGTTCAATTGAATTGGGCGATGTAAGCAAAACAAAGCGTTTAAAACGAACCATAAGCTCTCAGTCAAACGCCTCAACGCCTTTTAAAAAGTCACACACTAGTGACAGTCTTAATACCGCTGGCCTTTTAAATAAAATACTAGAAACAAATGAAGATCTTGAAATAGATAGATTTAATTGTTCACAATTGGCTGGTCAAATTGTGAATCATATCAATCAACATAATCCGGATAATAGTAAGGATCATATACCGTCTGAGTTGCTATCAGATGCCGATGAAGACTGGATATGAAATTATAAAAATTATAAAGAGAACGAACTCATTTAAACTGTGATCAGTGATTCTACCTAAAAATATTTTCAGTTTCATTGTTAAAGTGCATTGTCAAAAAAAACTGTTGCTTTTTGTCGATCATTTTCCAATAATTTTAAGTTAAATCTCAAAAACGGTTAGAACTATATTTTATTGTTTATGTTTGTGTATTAGTATAAGATCTCTTTTCTAAAAACTTTTTATATGTATTATATAAATATTATTTGATATGAATTAAATTTTTAATAATTTTATGGGGTTGTCTGTTTATTTAAAGACTGGCCCTATTATACAAGCATTTCGATTTTTGTACTCAATAAATTGAATGTTAGGAGCTTTTTTTTAATCAATCTCCCATAAGGAATGTACATGTTTGTATCTTGAACGCAGCAAAACTTGTTGTGGCTACAAAACTGCATGGTCAATTTTTTCTAAGATCGCAATAAATTATACGTGTTTGTGTGTTGAACACAGCAAATGATTCATATAATGTTATACTGCGCCATCTATGTTTCATTCTAAATTAAATGTACTCTTATCAAAAACACTTTTTATTTGTTTAATTTTATACTGACCACCAGATGATGCAGTTTGTGACATTTATATTGAGTTTTTGACAACTAAAATCGTTAAAGAAATCAGCACCAAATTCAAATTTAGAGTAGAAATACAATCTTGCGACTGAGAAGACGTTTATTTATATTGAGTTTTTTTTCAACTTACAGCTAGATTACAATTGGAACTACAACCGCTGTTGTCCATGAAATTTCATTTGTATTTCATCTCCATTTTCTCTTGAATCCAGAAAACACAACAGCGGGTTTGTAATAGGGTTCTACAGTTGAAACGTCGACTTTTATACTTTTTGCATTTTATGAAAATTCGATTTTTCGACTTTTCTACTTTATTAAATTAATTTAATTAAAAGTCGACTTTTCGACTATTTTTGACTTTTTCTACTATTTTCGAGTTTTCGACTTAGTCGAAAAGTTAGTTTTCGCATTTTTCCGACTTTTTACTAGGGTTCTATAGTTGAAACGCAAAGTTGACTTTTCGACTTTTTGCATTTAAGTAAAAGTTGACTTTTTCAGTTAGTTAAAAGTCGAATTTTAGACATTAAGTATTTTGTAAAATAGTCGACTTTTAGTATTTTTTTTTTTTTTTTTTTTTTATTGAATTCATTAGTAATCAAAAAAAAGCCTTGTTTGGCCTATAAATTACATAGATGTCTTATAGAGTAGGTGTAAATAAATTTTATAAATATATATTATTTTTTTTTATTTAAACTTATAACTAATTCTAATTGCACGAATATGTATATAAAGATTTAAAATAATAATATGTAAAGTCCATAGTAGCCAAATTTATGATGTTTATTATACATGATTCTTAAATAGTTCTTGAAAGTTGTGTAAGTTTTGTGAAAAATTGCGAGCATCATAAGGAATAATATTATTCCATAGCCTACATATTCTGGCAGAAAATGACCGGTGCATATAAAGAGTATTGATTCTGGGACATATTATTGCAGATGTTCGTGTTGAATGAGAAAAAGAAACAAGATCTTGTAGATATTGAGGACTTCCATTTTTTTTTATTTTGTAAAACAGAGTAATTAATCTAAAATCTATAAAGTCCCTAAAATCTAACCCAAGAAAGTCTCTAGTTTCAGCTGACACATGTGCTCTAAAATCTAACTTATAGACAAATCGTATAACTCTGTTAAAGGATTTTCTCAATTTAATAATATTTCCTGCTGATGTGGATGAGTATATCTCCATACCATACATAAATATAGGCATTATCAGAGTTTTAGCAATTAGTTTCCTAATTTGAAAGGGAAAAAAATATCCAAGTGTATTTATTTTCTTAAGAGTCATCGATACTTTAGAAATAATATTATGTATATGATTTTCAAATGATAACTGATCATCAATATGAAAACCCAAGGACTTAAATTTTGATACATATTCAATATCTACTCCATTTAATTTTAGCGGTGGTAAGTATCTAGTACTATTACCAAATCTCATTGCATACGTTTTCAAGGGATTTAGGGATAGTTTATTTTCATCTGACCACATAGAGATAAGGTTTAAATCATAGTTAAATAAATTAATGAAATCAGATATGGATATATTCCCATTCGTACTAGCAAACAGCTGTATATCATCTGCATAATTTTGTGCATTACAGAAAGAAATTGAGCTATGAAGATCATTTATAAACATCATAAACAGTAACGGAGCCATAATGGAGCCTTGAGGTACACCGTGATAAATCCTGGCATATCCTGATGATCTGTTATCAACTTTCACAAATTGATACCTATCACACAGAAATGATTGTATCAATTTACAAACTGAATTAGAGAACTTAAATTGATTGCGTAACTTTCGCAATAACAATACATGATTAATGGAATCAAAAGCTTTCCTAAAATCTAGAAAAACAACAACAGATCCATGATTTTGATCTATGCTTTTTCTAATTTTCTCAGTAACATCTAAGACTAGTGTGGTTGTGCTATGACCAGCTCTAAATCCCGACTGACGCGGCGATATTAGAATATTTTGGTCCAGGTAATTTACAATTAGTTTATTCATCATTACTTCCATTATTTTACTACAGATTGGGAGGATACTTATAGGTCTAAAGTCCGTGAGATGCCTAGGATTTCTTATCTTGGGAATTGGAACTATTCTAGCTAGTTTCCAATTATTTGGATATGCATTAGTCATCAAAATTGTATTGTAAATATGTGTGAGAGGTTTAATAATATAAGGTAGGATAATACGTAGAAATCTAATGCATATACCATCCGGACCAATGGATTTTGATTTAATATAAGATACAGCGTGAATAACATCATTTTCATCAAACCTTCCAAAATCAAAACCATTGTTCATTCTATTGTCATAAATAAATGTATCTCTAATAGAATCACCTTCCGGTACTATAAAACTATTATTTAAAATGTCTAAATCTTGAAAATTTTCACAATTTCCCTTAGCTATAATACCCGTAGATTTCAGTTTATCCCAAATTCCACCTGGTACTTCAGCACTAAAAGATTGTTTGGCCGCTTTTTTCCTAATTTTCCTTATAGTCATTTTCAGTTTATTGCGGTACTTGCAAAAAATTTTCCAACAATTGCTGTTCATATTTTCCTTATAAGCTTTAAATGCTAAATTTCTTAACTCCTTTGCCTCATTTATCTCCCTGCAATTAAACCAGTTTTCATTTCTACGTATATATTTTTTTTTTATAGGAATATGGTCATTATATAAATTTAATATAAAGTGATTAAACTGATCTACTTGACTATTAGTATCAGAAGTTCCGTAAATACCATCCCAATTTATATATTGTATATCTCTTTCACAGTTAGTCAAATTAATGTGCGCATAATCTCTATAAAATATGTAATCAGGGGAGTAATTCATTTTAAGAGATATCGATATGTAAATTAGAGCATGGTGAGAATTTAGACCCGGAATTTGAAACTGTCCTGAAACTTCAAGAATATTAATGTCAGATATTAAGAAAAAGTCTATAAGTTTGGTAACATGATAGTGACTATCAAAATGAGTTGGCAAACTGTTATGAACTAAATGTAGGTTGTGATCATTACAAAAATTTCTTACCAATTCACTATTTTCAAATATATTTGTATTAAAGTCTCCCATAAATACACTATATCCATACTGAGCCGACAAATCATCAATAATATTTTCGCATAATGCAAATCTACCATGAGGTAGATAAATAACTCCTACAAGTATCCTCGTAGTTATATTAATTTCGATTTCAATAATAAGTGCTTCACAGATACCTTCATCCATGACTTTATGTATAACCCTTGACTTAAGTTTGCTAGAAATGTATATACATACTCCGCCACCCTTTCTGATAATTCTATCATTCCGATATAATTTATATCCATCAATACTTACTGCCATATCCGGTAAACTTTCTCTGAACCACGTCTCACTAATTCCAACTACATCTAAGTAGCATCCTTGCAAAATCTGCCTTACTTCTTCTATTTTTGCTGAATTTCTAGATGGGGAAATGCTTTGCGCATTGAAATGACCGATATTAAGATTACCTTTAATTAATTTATTTCTTAATATTGTATTATCACTGGCTACAGGACCTATATTATTATCATATGAATTCAATGTAAAAGAAAATACATATTCGTGCAAAAAGAACATTACTTAAAAAGTAATTAATATTTCTAACTAATATTATACTATAAATTTGAAATACTGACATTTATTATTTTAAATAAACATCGTAATCCGTAAAAAAAACTAATTCAGCATATTTTTATATTTCAGAGTGCAATATTAAGTAGTTATTTTCTTTGGTTTATACAATGTTCTATGGATTTTTATTATTTATTTTGTTGTATATCTTGTATAAGAAAAATAATTGAAAAATTCATCTTTAAATTAACTTTTATTTCACATTTTTTGATATTTTATCATTTTTACATATTTTATTTCAATAATATAAATCATTATTTTTATAGTTATAATTAAACAAGTTTTAGTCTTTTTGTATGTTTAAAAATAAAAAATATATATATATCAAAAGAAAAAGAAAAAAAATAAAAGAAATTTAAAGAAAGAAACAAATATATTTATAATGGTAATAATAAAAATTATGACAATTTATAATATTGATTAAATTTTATGTGTGTTTATAGTTTGAGAATAAAAATTATTAACACCGTGTAGAATATAAGGAAAACAACAGTATAAAATATTGAATTAACGAGTAATAATAGAATGTAATTGAGAAAAAATAGTATTAATCACAAAAAGTAGAATACAATTTTAGATAAAGATATAATTGAAAAAAAAAAAAATAGTATTAATCACAAAAAGGTAGAATACAATTTTAGATAAAAATATGGTAAGGAACATGTAAGTAAAATAATATAAAGAAATCGAGAAAAATATGTATAAGAAAAATGTTAAACATATTATGAAATGTAAATAATCAATTAATATATAAATGTACAATTTAATTTAATAAGGCTCCACATTCTTCTAACGTTAGAATCTTCTCAGATCCATTTTTAAATGTAATTTTTCCTTTTGGGTAATCATAGTTTAGTAGTTTAAATCTTTCTATTTTTTTCTCTCGTATGAGCTTTCTGCCAAGATATTTTAGTTTTGATGCCGCTGCAGTTAAATTATCGTTCAGGAACACCCTTGCCTCAATGTCACAATCTTCATGTTCCGTGGTTTCGACTGAGTTTTCATCCTTGTTATCGTCAATATCTTTAAATATTCCACGAATTTGATTTAGTTTTAAATCATATTTCTCTTGATATTTTCGCATAACAATGTCTCTTTTGGCTATGTTGTTGAATTTAATTAATACAGCTTTTTTATTATGAATCCAACAAATAGTGTTAATTTCCGTGTCCTTTAATTCGATATTATAGTGTTTACAGATGCCCATGATTACATTAATTAAATTTTTGGATTTTATTTTTGTTGGTATTCCATTAACAATTATGTCCGCCCTGTTTATTTGTTTACGTAGAGAGTTGTTCTCCATTTCCAATTGCTTAAATTTTTCAGATGATTCTTTTTCTAGTGTGTTAACTTTTTCCACACAGCTGTTAAGTTTGTTGGAAATGTCATCTAATTTAGTGGACATTTCTGCAGATATTTGCACCGGAATGTCTTGAATACGTGCCTCCATATCGCAGAGCTTTTCAGCAATATCACTTAGGTTTATTTCTTTTTTAGATTTACACAACATGCATTTGTATAGTATATCTTCACTGTTATTACTTACATATTTGGCTGCATCAGGATTTAAACCAGGTGAATTTTCAATTGCACAATTCATATGTAGACTTTTTTTACAAAAACTACATTTAATAACCTCATCAGTTCGCTTAAGAGGATTTTTACACTTTGTACAATTGGCATTTGATATAGCAACTTTGGGTGGCATTTTTATTAATATATATGTATATTTTTAATTATGTATTCTTAAGTAACAAAAAATTTTTAAAATTTTTAACCGGCCAGCTTGTTTATTTTTTTTACCGTGTTTTAATTTTATTTAAGTAGTTCAGTTCACTTTATTTCATTTTCTCTTTTTTATTTCATTTGGATACATAAGTATTAATTCAGCTGTGCGATATGGCTTTTTCTATTCCTTTATATGTTTGTTTCATTATTAGTTATTCAGCTTTATTTTTTTTTTCCTCTGCTGTATTCATTTATTACACTTTAGTGCAGTAATTCAGCTGTATGTTTATTTCTTTGTGTTTTTATTTCTTATGTTATCCTCGTTGTTTCAACTGATTTGTTTTTTAGAAAATTTCTTTTTCAGCGTGCTTTATTTTATTCTTCTTTTCTCGACTTTGCTTTAGGCATCACTTTTCAATACACTAATTCAGCTGCTTATTTGATCATGCACATATTAACTTTTCATATTTCTTATCTGTTGTCTCACTTTAGTTGTTTTTATTTTTCATTTGCCTTTTTGCTATTATTTCTTAAATAACTTTGCTTAATTTCTTGTTTGTCCTATTTTAGTGCAGTAATTCAGCTGTTTGTTTTATTTATTTATTTTATTTCTTATGTTACACTCGTTTTAGGATAGAGTTAAGCAACAAGGAGTATTTCTTTCTTTTGTTTTGTAACTGATTTGTTTTAAGAAAAATTTCCTTTTCAGTGTGCTTAGCTTTATACTTCTTTTTCTCGACTTTGCTTTAGGTATTATTATTCAGTACACAATTTAGCTGCTTTTTAACTTTTTATATTTCGTATGTTGTCTCACTTTAGTTGTTTTTTTTTCATTTGTCTTTTAGCTATTATTTCTTTAATCACTTTGTTTATTTTGTTGTTAGTTTTGTTTTAGTTTATGTATTTTTAAATAACAAAAAGATTTAACCGGACCAGTTTATTTACATTTATTTTGCATTGTTTTTATTTAACGTTCAGTGCAGTAATTCAGTTTACGATAGAGTTGAACAATAAAATGTATTTCTTTGCCTTTGTTTTTTAGAAAAATTTCTTTTTTCAGTGTGCTTTACTTTATTCTTCTTTTTTCGAATTTGCTATAGGCATTACTCTTCTGTACACTAATTCAGCTAATCAAATAGATCATGCACATATGTTTAAATTTTTATATTTTTATGTTGTCTCACTTTAGTTGATTTTTTTTTTTTTTTTTTTATTTTATTTGGGTTTTTGCTATTATTTGTTCAATCACTTTGCTTAATTTCTTGTTTATTATATTTATTTTGTTTTTGTCTGTTTGCAATTTAGATAATTTTATTGTAATAGTGTTTTGTATTGTTTATTTATTGTTATTATTATATATTATTATTATTTATTATTTTTGTATTGTTTATTTATTTATTTATTTTGTAAATAGTCGACTTTCAGACTTTTAGTATTTTGTAAATAGTCGACTTTTAGTATTTTGTATTTTTACTAGGGTTCTATAGTTGACTTTTTCAGTTAGTTAAAAGTCGAATTTTAGACATTAAGTATTTTGTAAAATAGTCGATTTTTAGTATTTTGTAAATAGTCGACTTTCAGACTTTTAGTATTTTGTAAATAGTCGACTTTTAGTATTTTGTAAATAGTCGACTTTTTCGACTATTTTCGACTTTCCTACTTTTTACGACTATTTTCGACTTTTTGACTATTTTCGACTTTTTGACTATTTTCGACTTTTTGACTATTTTCGACTTTTTGACTATTTTCGACTTTTTGACTATTTTCGACTTTTTGACTATTTTCGACTTTTTGACTATTTTCGACTTTTTGACTTTTGACTTTTCGACTGTTTGACTTTTTCCGACCTTTCGAGTATTTCAGACTTGTCGACGATTTCGACTATTTTCGATTTTCAACTATTCGGCTTTTCGACTATTTCAGACTTTTCGACTTTTTAACTATTTTTGACTTTTTCCGCCTTCTTGACTATTTTTGACTTTTTTCGAATTTTGGACTATTTTCGACTGTTTTCGACTTTTTCCGACTTTTTGACTTTTTTCGACTTTTATTTCCAAAGTCGACTTTTTTCATAGACGATAGTCGAGTTTTTTCGACAAAAAGTCGATTGTTCGATTATTCGAAAGTCGATTTATAGATCCCTTCTATTGACGACTTTTGTCAACTTTTATTTACAAAGTCGATTTTTCGACTTTTTTCACAAACGTAGTCAGGTTATCGACTTTTTTGGAACAAAATAGTCGACTTCGGTTATTTCCGACAAAAAGTCGGAAGTTAGCTAGTCAGTCAGTTAGTTAGTTAGTTAGTGAGTTAGTAAGCTAGTAAATTAGTAAGTTAGTTAGTTAGTTAGTTAGTTTGTTAGTTTGTTAGTTTGTTAGTTTGTTAGTTTGTTAGTTTGTTAGTTTGTTAGTTTGTTAGTTTGTTAGTTTGTTAGTTTGTTAGTTTGTTAGTTTGTTAGTTTGTTAGTTTATTAGTTTGTTAGTTTGTTAGTTTGTTAGTTTGTTAGTTTGTTAGTTTGTTAGTTTGTTAGTTTGTTAGTTTGTTAGTTTGTTAGTTTGTTAGTTTGTTAGTTTGTTAGTTTGTTAGTTTGTTAGTTTGTTAGTTTGTTAGTTTGTTAGTTTGTTAGTTTGTTAGTTTGTTAGTTTGTTAGTTTGTTAGTTTGTTAGTTTGTTAGTTTGTTAGTTTGTTAGTTAGTTAGTTAGTTAGTTAGTTAGTTAGTTAGCAAGATAGTTACTTGGTTAGTTGATTAGTTACTTGGTTATTTCGTTCGTTACATGGTTAGTCAGTCAGTCAGTTAGTTAGTTATTGAAATATTGAACATCTGGTCACCTTAAAAATAATACACTTTTATTACAACTGCGCTCATATTAAATAGCGGTATTTACTACATTCTTGTAAATCGTTTGTTTTAGCTAAATGCTTCTAAAAATAATTAAACTAATTAACAAATTATATAACTGTATTTTTATTAAATTTAAATGTTCTGCTTAGATCTTTAATTTTATTACTAAAACAAAACACACCTCATTATTTAAATAATACATTTTAATACCTACTACCTTTTTTTACAACTCTTCATACTAATTTACTCATTTTACAATTTAGTGAGAGAATGTGGGCAAAACAAATTACAGGTTAATTTTCGTGTATCTTTAGTTTAACGGGAGCTTTGGTCGTGTATAGACGTTTTTGGAAATTGAAAAAGTTTGAACGGAAGACAACAACAACAAACGCGTGCGATTTTTTTTCTTGTAAATTGTGTTGCTTGTTTTTCTTGTTGAAGTGTTGAAGAAAAAAAACGAAGTGTTTGTAAAATATTTTACATTAAAGAAAAGTAAAGAATTTATGTAAAATAAAGGAAATTTTATAAAAAATAAAGTTTTTATTAAAAGAAAAACTTAATTAAAAGTGGAATCTAGTAAAAAAGAAAACCTTAAAGGAAAATTGGTAAAGTTATGAAAAGAAAAAAGTGCTAAAGTTTTAAAATTTGTGAAAAAATTAAAAAAACAAAAAAATTGAAATTGTGTTAGATTTTTGTTAATGGTTGCTGCTGTTAAGCGAGTTGTTTGTAAAGATTTTGTTGTTGTTAGTATTATTACCGCTAACATTTATAGTTGTGCTTGTGTTTTTTTTGTGGCAACTTTAAAGAGTTTAGTTGCCTTTTTTAGCCGCATATTTTGCTGGTTTTTTTTACTATTTTTTATTTGTACAATTTTAGTTGTTTGGTCGTTTTTGGCCTGCCATTCTTTAATAGATTTTCTTCTTTCGTTTTCTTGTATATGTTTTATTTATTTCATTTGGTCGTGTTCGCTGTTTGTTCCAAGAGTGTTTTTCTGGTTGTCTGTTGGTTGGATTTTGTTATTGTTGCTTTTTTTTCCTCTATTTGTTTTGTGTGCCTTGTTGTCTATTTTAAACAACAACTAACCGAGTCAATAGAGTTTTTTTTTTGTTAAAACAAAGTTAGACGGAAAAATTAAACAGCAATAACAACAACAACACTTTAATAATAACAACCTGAAGAATAATCTTAATAATAGTAAATGGGAGAGAGAATTAAGAATGAAACAATAATAACAACAACAACTACTGCTAGATTATTTACTGTTTTGGTTAATTCTAGAGTTGCCAGGATGTAAATGCAAAGGAATTTTTATGGATTTTTGAAATTAAACAAAATTGTTAAAAAATAAGAAGACAAAGTGAATTATTTGGGATATTAATACAATTCTAAAAAAAGGATTTTTGTAAAAATTAAAGAAAATATTAAAATTTGTTAATGAAATTCCCAATCCTTGAGAGTTGTAATCAAATTGATTTTATATTAGGTTTCCTTAATTTTTTCTGTTAAATTCCTTAAAAGAACTTATTTTTCTTAGCGCACGACAACTCTAGATTAATACGCCTTCAATTTAGTTTCAATCAATCAATAAAAAAATCATAAATTCCGGTAATAAAACAGCAGCCATCATAATTTATAAATAAAATAAAATTTACATTTTATTTAAATGTAAATTTTGTTTTTTTTTCAATAAAAAGTGAATGTTTTTTATAATTTTAATTTCCTAGAGGGATTTTAACGACAAAACATAAATACTGTATAAATTTATAATAAAAAAACGACAACCCCTTATAGTTTGAATACAAAAACTACTTTTTGTTTTTAAATAAAATATTCAAATATTTTATAAAAACCCATTAAAAAAACAGTTACAAAAGGTAAGTTAATAAAAATTTTCTTTATTTATTTTCATATTTTCATAATTTTCTTTTACTTTTGCTGGATATTTCCTGTTTTTGTTTTCAGCTATAGAAATTTTTCTTTCATTATTAAGCTTTATTGTTGGTTTTGTTTTTGTAAATCTCTTGAGATTTGTTTTTATTGTGTTTTATTCTCTCTTTTTTTTTAACAAATTCTATGTGTTTTTGTTATTATTAATGCTGCTGTTACTACACTAGACAACAGGTATTCTGTTGGGAGTGTTGTGTGTCATAATTTGTTTGTGCCATTTTTTTTGCTTTGTTTTTGTTTTGTTTTTACAAAAAAACTGCCAAAAGACAAGTAGTAGTGTTATCGTATCAATTGCACAATATTTGTCAATTATTAAGGCAGAGGGTGTTACCATATTGTGTGGCCATTTGTTTAGTTATGTGGGGGTTTTAAAGGGAGTTTAGGAATTTTTATGCTTTTTAAGAGTTTTCTTTATAAAATCGTTAATTTTTTTAAAATATATTAAGAAAATTGAATAAAATGAAATAAATTACAATTAAAATTAAAGTTATTTTAATTTTAACTGTAATTTATTTAAAAAAATTCACTGAATGAATTATTTTTAAATGTTCAGAATCTTTTAATTAGTGTTAGTCAGGAATGTTATTTTCGGAATAACATCACTTCCAATATACTTGGATCTAACTTCGACGAATACCTGGCAGTGGCAAATAAAGTGCTCCAGAGTTTCACTGTCCTCTCTACATGCTCTACATTCAGTCTGAATCCGCACGTCCAATTTTACATAGATGTGCTCGTAATCCTGTTTGTCCACTCAGAATACGTACCATAAGTGTTAGTCGGGAATGTTATTTTCGGAATAAAATCACATCCAAAATATTTGGATCTAACTTCGACAAATGTCTTGTAGTGGCAAAGAAAGTGCTCCAGAGTTTCATTGTCCTCTCTACATGCTCTACATTCGTCTGAATCCGATTGTCCAATTTCGCATAGATGTGCTCATAATCCTGTATGTCCATTCAGAATACGTACCATCATACTATCTTCAGACTTGCTCATTTTGAGAAGATTTTTCGTCTTGCTCTCTTCAGGGTCACCCCATAGGATCTTCGTGGTTCTACGCACTGTTTTATTATTCCAAGAGGCCTTATGGGATTCTCTCACTCATATTTTTAGTTCAGCTTTTGCTGCCTCGAGCTCCCTTCCTTTTAAAGCTATTGCATTTGGCCTTTCGTTACCGACTATTCTGGGATTAGCGTTTCAAAGTTTCCGACTGGTGTCTGGTATACGATCCAGCACGTCTGATGATTGTGAATACTAATATACTTAAAATTTTGTATAAAAAAATTTTATTGAACATTTTTATGTAGAAAAAACTGTTATACTGAAAATTTTTTTTTAAATAAAATGCTCTGCTATAATAATTTTGTAAAAAAACTCTTATACATAAATATTTCTAAATAAAACAAACTGTTATAATGAAATTTTTCTGTAGAAAAAACTGTTATACTAAAAATTTTGTATAGAAAAAATTTTTATATTGAACATTTTTATATAGAAAAAATTGTTATACTGAAAATTTTCTGCCAAAAGAATTAAAAAAATCTTTAAAAAATAACTTTTATAATGCTTTTAAAACTGTTATACTAAAAATTTTCTATGTTAGAAACTATTATACATATATGGCAAACTGTTATACTCTAAATATTATACTAATGAAGAAAATGTTATAATAAAACTTACGATAGAAAAACTTTTATACTAAAAATTTTGAAAAAAAAATCTGTTATACAAAACTGTTATACTAAAAATTTTATGTTTCTATAGAAAAACTGTTATACTAAAAATTTTATGCCGATTTTTTTTAAACTGTTATACAAAATAAAATCTATAGAAAAAACTGTCATACTGAAAATGTTTAGAAGAACAAATATAATAATTAAAGAAGAAATGTACTACATTTTTATTATACAACTAACTGTTATACTAAAAAAAATGTCCGTAGAAAAACTGTTATACTGACAAAGTTCTATGGAAAAAACTCTGTTATACTGACAATTTTCTATAGGGAAATCTTTTATATTGAATTTTTTCATAGAAAAACTGTTAAACAAAAAAATTTTGTTTGGATACTGTTATACATATTATATATAAAGCTTATTTACGATCAGTTTAAATAAAACTGTATAACATTTTAGTTTTGTTTATTACATAAGTTATTTTTAAATTAATTTCTTTTAAAGTTTCCATTGTTTATATTTTACTTGAATAACAATTGATTTTATTTTTCAATTTTAAACAATTTATTACAGTTTTTTGACATTTGCTAAAACTCTTTGAAACATGAGTAATTTTTGTTTTGTTAAAAATTTGCATATAAATTTAAACAAACATAAATTTATGTATTTAGTTTGTTGAAATATACATATTTATTATTTTTTTCATAATACGTAAAGAAATAGAAATAAATATTTTTATGAGACATATTACCTTGAAAATTAGCAATAATATATAAAAATAATATTATTTTAAAACAGGCGGCATTTGTTAACCAAAATAACAAAAAAAAATATATAAAACGTGTGTGTCTTTTTTTCTTTAATACCAAAATGATGCATTTTTTAATGATGAAACATAAATTTATTATTTGTTAGTTTTTTTCTAAAAAAAGAAAATTATATGGTTTTTATTTAAACAAGAAAAACAGTTTTATAGCTTTTTTTTCCTTTAAGAAAATGCACATGTTTTTCTTTTTTTTTACAAAAAAATAACAACAATTTTCCGGTCTTAAACATGTGTGAATGACGTTGGCAATTTGAAATTAAAAAGAAGACAACAGTGTTTATTTTTAAGTTGATATGAATGTGAATTAAAGAAAGAATATAAAATATGAAATTATTATTAAAATTATTATTTGTGTGGGTTTATTTGCGTCTTTCTTAGCAATTTTAAATGCTAAAAATTAAAAAAAAAAATAAAAAGAAATTTTATGTAAATGTTCTATTTGTAGACAATTTTTATTTTGTTTTATTTTTATAGTTAAAATAAAACCAAAATTGTTATTAAGAAAAAAAATTATATTTTTGTATAATAGATTTTTTATAAAATTACTCTGTACAATAGAAAATTTTCTTTATAACACTTTTTTTCATTCAAAATTATAATTTTATTCAGTTTTTTCTTAAAATATTTTCTGTACACCCGTTTTTTTCTATTTTTTTTTTCTACAAAAAATTTTAGTTTAACAGTTATAACCATTAAACATTTATTGTATAACAGTTTTTTTCAGTCGAAATTTTTTACTATAAGAATTTTTTTCAAAAGAAATTTTACTATAATAGTTTTTTTCTATAAACATTTTTTTTGTCTAACAGATCTTTTTCTATAAAAATATTAATTATAACAGTTTTAAAACAAAAAAATTTCAGTATAACAGTTTTTTTCCATAAAAAGTTATTGCATAATAGTTTTTATAAAAAAAAAATCCGGTATAAAAGTTTTTTTGTACAAAAAAAAATTAGTTTAACAGTTTTTTCTTTAAACTATATCCAGTATAACAGTTTTTCTAAAGCAAAATGTTAGTATAACAATTTTTCTACAGAAATTTATCTATATAACTTATAGAAACGTTTTAGCATTTTTAATATAACAGTTTTTATAAAAAATTCCGATATAAAAGTTTTTTGTACAAAAACAAATTTGGTTTAACAGTTTTTTTTCTTTAAACCATATCCAGTATAACAGATTTTTTTTATAGCAAAATGTTTTTTATAAAACTTTTTCTACAGAAATTTATCTTTATAACAGATTTTCTTATAGAAACATTTTAGCATTTTTAATATAACAGTTTAGCTACAGAGAAATTTCAGTACAAAACTTTTTCTACAGAAAATCGTCTATACTTCAAGTAAATCCTACAGAAAAAAAAACTAATTTTCTTATAGAAACATTTTAGCATTTCTAGTATAACAGTTTAACTACAGAGGACACTTCAGTACCACACTTTTTCTACAGAAAATCTTCTGTACTTCAGTTTTTCCTACAAAAATAATACACTTTTACTCATTTTCTTTAGAATAATTTCAGTTTTACTTTATGTATAACAGTTTTATCGTAAAATTACTTTCAGTTTAATAGTTTTCAGTATAACAGTTTAAACTTAAAATAATTGGGAGTTTAACAGTTTTTTTTATGCAAACGTATATATTGTATAAGAGTTTTTATATAAAAAAGATCTAGTATAACAGTTTTTTTATATAAAAAAATTTTGGTTTTACAGTTTTTTTTTTCTTGAAACTATATCCAGCATAACAGTTTTTTTATTGCGAAATGTTAGTATTACCCTTTTTCTACAGAAAATTATCGGTATAAGAAATTTTCTTATAGAAACGTTTCAGTATTACTGTTTTGTTTTTTTTTGTAAACCATTTCTAGTATAACAGTTTTTCCCACAGAAAAAAATTCTCTTTTATTGTTTTTCTTTAGTTTTTTTCAATTTTACATTCAGTATCACAGTTTTATATTAAAATTATTTTCAGTTTAATAGTTTTCCTATAGAAAATATTCATTATAACAGTTTTAACTTGAAATCATTTACACTTTAACAGATTTTTTTATGCAAAAGTTTTTATGTTTTTAATAGAAAACTTTTATTATAAGAAACACCTATAGAAACACTTTGGTATAAACTTATAATACTTTCATATAAGTAAGATATTTTCTACGAAACATAACAGTTTTTCTGTAGAATAATTTCAGCATAACTGTTTTTTTTTCCTGTAAAGCATTTGCAGTATAATAGTTTTTCTTTTGATAATAATTGTTTTTCTGTAGAAAAACGGAAGTTGAACTGTTTTTTTTCTGTAAAACATTTTCAGTATAACACTTTCTTAAAAACCAATATAACAGTTTTTATTAGAAATATTTGAATAATCTAAAATTTTTTTTTAGAATATTACAGGTATAACTGTCTTTCTGATAAACATTTCCATTTTAATAGTTTTTCTATAGCAGCATTTCAGTATAACAGTTTTTCTTATAGAAAATTTTCAGTATAACACTATTTAAACAATCAGTATAACAGTTTTCATTAGGAATATTTGAATATAACAGTACTCTCTTTAGAATATTTGAGGTATAACATTTCAAGTATAACAGTTTTTCTATAGCAGCTATTCAGTATAACAGTTTTTCTGTAGAATTACACTTATATTCTTTTGCTTTTTCTTGTAAAACATTCCCAGTATAACAGTTTTTCTTACAGAAAATTTTGAGTATTACACTTTTAACAATCCTTATAGAAAATTTAGAAAATTTTTAATATAACAGTATTTGCTTTAGAATATTTCAAGTATAACTGTTTTTTTTTTTTCTGTAAAACATTTCCAGTATAACAGTTTTTCTATAGAAGCATTTCAGTGTAAAAGTTTTTGTGTGTGTGAAGTTAAATTCGAATTTAACTAGCAAAGACACAAACCAGATTTGTTAACAGTGCTCATTTTGCAGCTAACAGAGCGCTGTTATCAGTTAACAGAATATTATAATTGAATTAGAAGATCGAAAACTGACCATTTTGGAAGCAGGATGAAGGTTCCACACATCCAACTATATGGAAATGGTGGTCCAAAGGCTACTTAACGGAACTGTGCGTGAAATATATCTGTATTCATAGTAAACATACATAAAAATTGAACTTTGTTTACCAATATTCTGGACAGGATTACTGGAACTGAGTGAAAGTTACACATGTCCCAGTATATGTAAATGGTAGTCCTAGGGATATGTCATGGATCCGCATTAGTGGAATATCTTAAATAATCTTGGATTGCCTTATTTAATTAACATTTTTTTGAAAAATTCTTTAGAGGATTAGTGGCACTGGGTGGAAGTTACACATATCTCACTATATGGAAATTTTAGTAAAAGAGGTACCTAATGGAACTATGTAAGTTAGATATCTGAAATAATTGTGGGACTCCTAGAGAATAAAATTTAGTTTTCTTTAAAAAATAGTACATTTTTTGAAAATTTCTGGAGAGGATTAATGGAACTGAGTGGAAGTTACATATATCCCACTATATGGAAATG
>NC_060952.1:93401238-93415832 GCF_022045245.1 Lucilia cuprina | reverse complement strand
CTATCTATCTATCTATCTATCTATCTATCTATCTATCTATCTATCTATCTATCTATCTATCTATCTATCTATCTATCTATCTATCTATCTATCTATCTAATCTATCCTTCTCCTTTAACATTTGTTTCGTACTGTATTCATTATACCATTATACATATATTTATATATATACAACATGTAAATAAGTCTGTGTGTGTATGTGTATGTGTTTATATATAACTAACATGTTCCATTCAGTTATTCTTTTCAAAACAAAATAAAATTTATTTACTTTGTACTTCTCTTTCTCTCTCTCTATGTATATCCCTACAATTTCAATAGGGATTTATAATGACAAATATACCGCCCTAACCAAACTCCCAAACTCTTACATCATGTTCCTCTTTTTCCTAGAATATTTCAAAGTATATGACTTTTCAAATATTTAACATACTCCAAAAGTAAATAAGACAAACCCAATAGTTTTGAAGGAGACAAGATACATGTTTTAAAAGATTTAACGGTTTCTCTCATATTTAATTACTTGGCGTAGTGTATTTTTAATATTTAAGAGCCTTATTTTTCAAATTTTTAATGTCAATCTAATGTAGAGGTAGTTATCACATAAATATCTCTGAGTAATGTGGAAGGTAATGCTTTTTGTTAACCACCTTTGGACAATTTTTTGTACTGTTTTTAAAGCCAATAGAATAAACTAATTTTCCTACACCTAGCTGACAATCTAGTGTGTAGCTAATTGCCCCCTAACTAGCACCAAGTAATGTAGGAAGTAATCACAATCTATTTCAATACCAAATGCAATCTATAAATTATTTTATATCTCCCAGGTAATCTCAAGTAGAACTAATAACCTCCTAACTCACCCTAGGTAATGTATATAGTAATCATTCTTATTTTTTGTTATATATAGTAATTTGGAATTCTATCGTTACTACGAACTGTTGGTTATTGTCGTGTGTTCTCTTTTTCGTACGAAATTCACTTGTCTGTGTGTATGTGTCATGCTTTAGGCATTTTATCCTAAATAATCAAATATTTATACATGTTTTTCCTAATAAATATTTAATTATTAATTAGGGAGCAAAAAAGAGATAAAAACATTGTTGAACATGTTGAGTATTCTTTATGGGATTTTAACCCAAATAAGAAGTGGTTTTATTGAGAGCAGGTTACTAAAGGGAGTAAATCGGGTTCTAGTAAATACATAAAGTTTGATGTTTAAATTTAAAGAATTGACATTTGTTGACAAAAAGAGAGAATAGACTATTGACTAGTCTAGGGGCTAATCTATTATTAACTAGTATATGGAATAGTATTTAAACTAAGTTTTTGTAAAATGAATGGTCTAGACGCTTTTTTTCTCCCATTTAAAATTCTACAATTTGTTGATAACATTTTTATTAATGTTACATTTAAAACCAGTGTTCGTTTGTTGTTAAAACCTCCTTTCAAAAGCTTCTTGATTTGTCTCTTTTTTTATTTATGGTTATTATTTATTTAATTCTACAATCTTTAGCAAACAGTCTGTAATAAAAAAAGTTTAAAAGTAATAAAAATATTCTGTTTGAAAAAAAGTAAATAACACATTTTGCACTTTAATGTTTAGTTAAAGAAAACAAAAAGTGAAATGATAAAAATAAAAACACCATTAACAACAACATGATGAGTTAAGCTTTAAAACAACAATTAAATAAAATTGTTGAAAAGAAAATAATATATTTAATATTTTGTAAACAAAACAAAAAAGACTAAACTTAAGGTAAAATGGGGGCAGTTATATAACGGATATTGTAAAGCTTTATAATATCCAGTTAAAGATTTAAAATTTTCCAAAAGCTTTAAAGAAGTTTTTAGCTTTTTTAAGGCGCTCCGGGTTTTCTAAAGGTTTTTAGCTTAAGAAAACTTGTGATTATATGTTTAAGTATTCATAAAACTTATACTGAAACATTTTTTAAGCGTAAAAGCTTTTAAGCTTTTAAACTATCATGATTTCTTTTTAATTTTTTTTAAATTTAACTTTTAAACGTAATAGCTTTTAGGATAATTTCAAGCTTTCGTAACGCTTTTACGTTTTTCTTAAGATTTAACTTTTAAATGTAAAAGTTTTCATGAAGCTTTTAAGCTTTTAAGCTTTTAAGTTTTTTAAAGTTTTTACAAAGTTTTTAAGCTTCAGTTCTTCTAAAGATTTATCTTTTAACTGTTAAAGACTTTAAAAAGCTTTCAAGCTTTTATACTTTTATAAAGCTTTTAAGTTTTTCCAAAGATTTACGCTTTAATAAAATTTTTGAGCTTTCAAGAAGCTTTTAAAGTATAATAAAGTTTTCATAAACCTTCTAAGCTTTCATAAAACTTTTATTCTTTCATAAAGCTTTTAATCTTTTATTAAGCTTTCTTAAAGCTTATTTTAACTTTTTTAAGATTTCGTAAATTTTTCAATCTTTGCTATAGCTTTTAAGCTTTCTTTAAGTTTTTGAACTTTCATAGAGATATTAAGCTCTCATAAAGCATTTAAGTTTGTGTAAAGCTTATAAAATTTTATAAAGTTTTTAAGCTTTCATAAATCTGTTAAGATTTTATACAACTTTTTAGCTTTTTTTAGAAAAATTTTAACTTTTTTTGAGCTTTTAAACTATAAAAACTTTCAAACTGTCTAAAGCTTTCGAACTTTTATAAAACTTTTAAGCATTCATATCTCCATAAATTTTTTAAATTTTTATAAGATTTTAAGATATTTGAGTTTTTTTTCATAATATCTTTAAAAAGCTTTTGTACAATTAAACTTTTATATAGCTTTAGAGATTTCTAAGTTTTTAAGTTTTTAGCTCTTAAGTTTTTATATAGCTTTGAACATTTATAAATAATTTGTAAAGCTTTTAGACATTAAACTGTTAGTTTTTTATTTAGCTGATAAGCATTCATAAAGCTGTTGTGATTTAAGCTTTCCTAAAGCTTTTTTTTCAAGTCATTAACTTTTATAAAGCTTTTATTAAGCTTTTATACAGTTTTTAAGACTTCACAAGGTTTTTAAGCTTAATTAAAACTTAAAAAAAGCTTTTAAACTTTTATAAAGTAATTAAGTTTTTATAAAACTTATATTATTTCATGCTTTCCTAAACCTTTTAAACGTTTTTAAAGTTTTTAAAACTTTTTAGATGTCATATAGATTTCATATAGATCTTAAGCTATTTTGTTGTAGAAAACTTTTGGAAGCTTTCTTAAACGTATTTTAAAGCTTTTAATCTTTTATTTAAGCATTTGGCTTTCTATTAAAGTTTAAAGCTTCAGGAAACTTTTAAATGCTTAAGTTACCATTAGGGCCTAAAGCTATTATAAATATTTAATAAAGCTTTTATTGAGCTTTAAAACTTAATCATTTAAAATAAATTTCATAGAGCTTTCATTGAGCTTTTAAGCTTAGACTTATATAAACATTTCCCTAAGTTTTCATTGAGCTTGTAAACTCTAGTTTTTATAAACATTTCATAAAGCTTTTAATGAGCTTTAAAGCTCTAATAAAACGAAAATTCTGTTAGAAAGAAAAGAACTAAAACTGGAAGGCGCGGATCCACCGGGGGGGGGGGGGGGGGGGGGTGTGCGTTTGTTGTAAGGGAAAGCCCAAAATTTTTCATACAAAATATAAAAATGAGGAAAAAGCAATATAAGTAAAAAACTAAATTAACCTCTCCCCCCCCAAAAGGCTGGAGCTTGAACCCCTGCCTAATTAGGGGTATTCACTTAATTGATTATGAACTATAAATATCAAATAAAAATCTGTTTTTTATTAAACTTTTAGTGCTTTTTTATGATTTTAGTGCAAAAGAATTTAAGTGTTTTTTTTTTAATCGGAAATTGCTTTAACATTGAATACTTTTAATTAAGTATTTTTTTCTGTTCAATGGTTCTTATCTTATCCAAAAGACCCATAAATCTTATCTAGATGTTATGATTAATCTTTGTTTAATTTTTAAAGAAATAAAATTATATTTATTTGTATCTATAAATAAATATTTAATTGATAGAACAACGTATTTAAAGCAGAAGCAAAAGAACTTTGTAACAAAAGCTTAGAGATTATTTTAAAGAAATTATTAACAAAAGTATTTTGAAACAAGTTTTCTATTATAAAAAAATTTTATGATCAATAAAATAAAAACCTTAATATAGAAATTATGAACATTTTTAACATAAAAGCTCACTTAAGTGACTGTCTAAATGGCCTTAAACAACTTTAAACGTAATGCACCTCGGGAACTATTGCAGTCTGGAGTAAAGTCTATAAAAAATAACAAACCGATAACGAAAGTATTTCTTTAATATTTTTATTTTTCTTTTGTTAAAAAAAAAAAAAAAAACGAAAAAAACTGTAACATGACTCGCTGTTGTTACTTTTAAGTGGGTGCCATAAAAAAAAACACAAAAAATGCACTTTCAAATTGTAATTGAAAACATAAAACTTAAACAAAATAGTTCCTTACTCCACCTACCGCCCAGCATTGTTTCCACGACTCTTTACTGGTTATTAACACTGTTGCTTGGTCCATGAAAACAATACAAAACTTTTGTATTTCAAATCAATCAATAAACGTTATTTGTTTTCTTTTATTAATTTTTTTGTTACTAATTATCTCTAACTGTAACTGTAGCAAATTGTTTTTCCTATTAAAAACTATAAAATAATTTAATTATTAAAGAAAAAAAAAATCACAAAATATTAATTGTTTCTTTTAATTTCTTATTCATTTCAGGTACGTTTTTGAGTCATTTCATTACATTTTTTATTTTGTAAGTATGTAATTGTTTTTATTTTATTATCTTTAAGTTTTCCATTTTCACTTTTCTTTTTTTTCCAAACCAAACTTGTTTCAAGTTTTTGTGTCTGAAAAAAAAAATCCATTTTATCTCATACAGAGTCTTGTATTTATTACACTATTTCTTAAACTATTAAAAAAAACTTTTATTACTTTGTAAGTTTTCAATTTGTTTGTTTCTCTCTCGCTCTATCTTCCTCTCTGTCTCTAGCGTTTAGTGTCTCTTTTCTATATTTAATTCAATTTGAAAACGCACAAGTTTTTCTTTGTCTTTTTGTAAATGTTGTGCTGTAAAGCACGACAAGAGATCAAAATAGGGAAGGAATCCTTGGAATTTGAAAAAATAAAGCTTTTCATACAAAACTGCTTAAAAGCTTTTAGCAAGTTATGCGATTTTAATAAAGTTTTTATTTCTTAATAAATAAATAAAAAATTTATAAAGCTTTTAATGTTTTGAAAGGTTTTAAAACATCTATAAAGTTTTTAAGCTTCCATAAAGCTTTTTGTCAATTATAGAGTTTTAGATCTTTCATAAACCTTCTAAGGTTTTCAAAAAGCTTTTAATCTAAACAAAGTTTTTAATTAACAAAAAAATTTTTAAACATTTTTAAAGTTTTTAAGTTTTCATAGAGCTTTTAGTCCATAATAGAGCTTTTGATCTTGCACAAAGCTTTTCTAAAGTTTTTAAGCTTTCATAAAACTTTTAAATTTTCATAAAGATTTTGATGTTTCATAAAGCTTTTTCATAAAACTTTCAATCTAAAGTATTTAAGCTTTCATAAAGCTGCTAAGCCTCTAAAAAGCTTTAAAGATTTTATTTACTTTTTTTCTTACAGACATTAAAAGTTTTCATTAAGCTTTTATAATTTGTTAAATATTCTTTAGGCTTTAAAGATTCCATAAAGCTTTAAAGCTTTCACAAAACTTTTACTCTTAATATGGCATAAATCATTTAAACTTTCATAGAGCTTTTGATCATTCGTAATGCTTTTAAGCTTTTAATATTTCATAAAATGTTTAACTTTCCAAAAATCATGTAAGCTTTCACAAAATTGCTAAACTTTCAATATTTTATAGAGTCGTTCTTATTTTGTATAAAACATTTAAATTTTTCACAAAGCTTTTAAGCATTCATAAGACTTTTAAGATTCCATAAAGCTTTCACAAAACTTTTACTTTACCACGAATCATTTAAGCTTTCATAGAGATTTTTTTCTTCCATAAAGCTTTTAATCTTTCATAAACCTTTTGAACTTTAATTTAATATTTCATAAAGCTTTTAAACTTTAACGATATAATTAAAGCTTTAATAAAACTTTAAAGCGTTAATAACGTTTTAAATCTTTTGTAAAGCTTTTGTCCTTCCATTTAAAATTTAAATATTGCATAAAACTGTTAAAAAGACTAAATGCTTAATAAAACTATTAAGCTTACATAGACCTTTAAAGCTGTCTAAAGTTTAGAAAAATCTTTTAAACTTTCAAAACGATTTTAAACTTTAATAAAGCTTCAACAAAATATTAAAACATTAATACTCTCATACGGTATTTTAACGTTTATAAAGTCTTAAAGTATTAAAGCTTTTGTAAAGTTTTTAAAAAGCTTTTCAAGAAATTAGCATTTATACAACTAAATTATAAGTTTATTAAGTTTTTAAATCGTTAAGCTTTTCAGCCATTAGGTTTTTATATTGCTTTTGAAGTTTCAAAGAACAATCTGAAAGATTTTAGACATTAAGCTTTTATGTAGCATGTGAGCTTTTGTAAAGTTCTTGTGATTAAGAGCTTTCATAAAGCTTTTTACACATCATAATAAGATAGAGATTTTAGACATTAAGTTTTTATATAGCTTGTGAACTTTCATAAAGTTTTTAAGATTAGGAGCTTTCATAAATCTTTTTACATGTCATAATAAGATTTTATAAATCCTTAAAACTTTTATAAATCCTTATATTAACAAAGCTTTTTTAATTCATAAGACTTTTAAGTTTTCTTAAAGCTTTTGAGCTTTTATAAAGCATTTTTTCATTTTATATAGCTATAAAGATTTTACATAAAGATTACATAAGGAGCTTAAGCTTTCATAAAGATTTAAATCTTTTTAACTTTCATAAGTATTTAAAGCTTTTACACTTTCATAAAGACTTAAAGATTTATAATTTTCATAAAGATTTAAGCTATTATAAAGATTTGAAATGTTAATAAAGCTTTAAAGCTTTCATAAAAACTTTAAGCTATAATAAAAGTATTTCTTTAAGTTTTTATTAAGCTTTTAAGCTCTTAGAAAGATATTCTTTATATTTTTTGTTATATTTAGCTTTCGCAAGCTTTTACATAGTTTTTAATATTAGAAAAGTTATAAAAAAGCATTAAAAGTTTTAATACTTTACTAAAGTTTCACAAAACCTTAGATTTTAGTTGATAATACATAGAAAAGCTTAAATTACTTCACTTTTGCACAAATCTGCTTAAAAATTCAAAACTCTAGAGTCTCTCGCCTTCCCCTTCCTAATCCTGTCATTTCATTTTGAAAAAAAAAAATACATTTAAGCTTAAAGTGGCCATAAAAAATCATGTTATATAAAAAAAATTTTACATTAAGCCAAAAAGTTGACGCAAAAAAAAAACTACAAAATTTTGTTTTTGGTCACGTTACTTTAAACCAGACTTAACACATGTTAATCTTAAACGTTTCTATTTATCTCTTACTGTATCTTTTATCTGTTGAAATGAGAAGTCCAAGTGGACTAGAAAACTAAATGGAAAAAAGTGGTCATTAACCAAATACGTTACTTGCTTATTGTTACGACAAAAAAGCAATTTAATTAAGCTTTTTTTTTTTGCTTTCGATATTTCTGTTCACGCCCATTTTTTGTTAAGACACAAAGTTGAGAAGCAATACGTATTAAGTATTTTATTTTGAATCATAAGAAAAAAGGGATTTCGTAATGGGAAAATTGCCATGAATTATAGGCAAAAGGTATAAATGTTTGCTGGGTTGTCTATGTTTATATATGAGATACCTATATAGCGTTTACGGTGCGTTACTTTACCCGTTAGTTTTGTAATTCAATCTGTTTTTATATTTCATAAGTTATTTTTTTTGCGCTTTTTTTTTATTATTTTTGTTGATAATGTTGCTGCTGCATTTGTTTTAGCGCATATTTTCGTGCAAAAACAACAACAACAATACTAATAATAATAATAATCTGAAAATAAAACTAAAATGAAGATGTGTCTCTTGTGTTATTTGTTAGTGTGTAGACAGACTACCACCAACTTGTCTGAATCTCTAGCAAACAAATGTGCAAATGTTTATTCAAACGTGGCATAAAAACAACATCAAACAACGTCCTTCACCTCATCCGTTTGTGTGTTCATTCACTCTATACATTTTCTTGTCTTGATGAAGCAAGCAGCAACATACGGTGTATAGAAAAAAGAAACAGTGTTACGGTATAATATCAACGAACAACAGCAACAACACCAAAATTGCTACATTGCACTTAACTGGAGATAATGAAATGTATATCTGTTTGCAACCCAAACAGATGTTGCTGTTTTGGTAACAATTTTTTATAAATTTAGATATTTTTGAACTCCCTTTTTTCTGGGGTTTTGGTGGTGGAGCTTAATGATCATTAACCAAAAGAAACAAAATTATGCTTAAGCATGTCTTCTTTTGTTGCTTAGAGTTATTTATAACACAAGGGTTTGAATGAATTTGTTTCTTAAGTTTTGGCCAATTTAAAAAAAATCATTAAGTCGACTTTTTAAAACCCTACAAAAAAAGCTTTTAAGTTTTTCAAACGCTTCCAAAAAGCTTTAAAACTTCTATTAGGTCTTCAATTATCTATTATGATCTCAAAAAAAACGTTTAAGCATTCAAAAAGAATTTAAGCTTTTATAAAGAATATACAACAAACCATTAAAGTTTTCATAAAGCTTTTAAAATTTCCTTCCTCTTTCAAATAGTATGAAACTTTTGAGCCTTCATACGATACTTATGTAATTTTAATATTATTAAAAGGTTTTAAGCTTTTAACTTTTACTTTTTTTAACTTTTTCGAAAGCTTTTTTTCAAAAGCTTCATAAAAGCCTGTAAAGCTTTATAAAAGCCTTTAAAGCGTTATAAAAGCTTTTAAAACTTTAAAAAAGCCTTTAAAGCTTTATAAAAACTTTTTAATCTTTTTAAAAGCTTTTAAGCTTTATAAAATCTTTTATAACCTTTTAAAAACTCTTGTGCTTTTTAATAGCTTTTAAGCTTTATAAAAGCTTTTATACCCTTTTAAAAACTCTTGAGCTTTTTAATAGCTTTTAAGCTTTATAAAACCGTTTATACCCTTTTAAAAACTCTTGAGCTTTTCAATAGCTTTTAAGCTTTTATACCCTTTTAAAAACTCTTGAGCTTTTTAGTAGCTTTAAAAGCTTTATAAAACCTGTAAACCTGTAAAGCTTTTAAGTTTTATCAAAATAAATTAATTTGTTAAACAAATAAATGCTTTTATCTCGAAGACTGTTATGTACTATTAAGGATTCCTTTAATATAGATAGATTTTTGCAACACATATTAAAGCTTTTCCTTTTAGGCGTATTAAAAGTAATCATTAAAAGCTTTTACCTTAAAATAGTTATAATCAGGTCTTTATATAAATAACCGTTAAAAACTTATAAGTTTTCTTTTAAACTTAAAAATTATAAGATTTTTAAAAAGCTTTTTTAAGTTTTCTTACGAATTTCCTTTCAAATCTTTTAAAAAGCTTTAATTTTTAATAAATTATATTTTCTTCAAAAATAAATGAATAATAGCAATTGAATAAATGTTAAAAGCTTAGAACTTTTATTTAAAGCTTTAAGCTTTTTTATGCATTTTCTTAAAATCTAAAAGTACTTTTAATCAGGACTTTCTATAAAGAATCATTAAGAATTGTTATGTGTTGTCAAAAGCTTTTAGCTTTTTATTTATAAATTTCCTTTTGCAATCTTTCAAAAAGCTTTAATTTTTTAATAAATTACATATTTATTATGTTCATATTACATATGAACAAAAAATAAAGTATTTTATAAATAAATGTTAAAAGCTTTGTTTTTTAACATTAAGCTTTTCTATATATTTTATTAAAAACTTTCGAAAAGCTTTAATTTTTGACAAGAAGCTACACAAATAACTTTTTCAAATTTATGTTTAATAAAAAGCTTTTACCAAAATATTAAGCTTTTTGATGCCATTTCTCAAAACTCCAAATTAAGGACTTAAGCTTGTTGTTTTAGCAAAAATGTGTATGTGCTTTAAAAGCTTTTACTTGAATGTCTGAGTTAAGTTTGTTTCTGTATAAGTTAAAAACTGTCATAAACTTTAAGTTGTTTTTTTTTCATTATTTTGCAACTAATTCTATAAATATTGAAATAAAAACTTTTAGAAAAGGGAAATAAGAAGAAAAAGATTTCTATACATTTGATAGATTTCTTAATTACAATTTCTTAGCATTACAATGTAATTTTTAATTAAAATAGAAAATAATTATAACTGTAAACAGTTTCTAACTTTCACATACGTTATTTTAAATAATGAAATTTAGAAAAAAAATCTCTTTTTTTTATTATAATGAAACCTTATAAAACAAACATTAAACCTTAAAAATTAACATTACCATATGTTCTATAAAGTGTGACAATTTGAGTGAGTGACCAATGATCATAATCAGATCACAACACATGACTTCAGCTCAATTGACCGAAAATCTACACAAGGGATAGAAGTACAGACAGACAGACAGACGGACGGACGTATAAACTCGGCATATGTTTTAGTTTATAAATAAAAACAATGTATTACTTTTTCCATATCATTATCACGATCATGATCATTATAATAAAAAAAAGTACAAACAACAAATAAAAACTATAAAACAACACTAATGATGACACTTTCAAATTTTTCATCTAAACTTGTGAATGTCTGTCTGTCTGTCCGTCCGTATGTATCCAGCCAACCATCTCAACATTTTATACATATACAAAATTAGAAAATAAATCAAATGAAAGATGAAATTTATATACAGATACAGTACATGACTTTAACTTTAAAACAACAACAGAAAATATTCACATTAGATAGAGTTTTTTTGTCGATTTTATTTTGCTGTGAAATGGTATTTTGTAGAGTCTCTATATCAAAAAAGGAGGATTTTATTTACAAATATCAAATGACAAACTCAATGAAAATCAACAACAAATACATACATATGCTGTCTTAATAAGGAGAAAAAAAAAACAGCAAAAGAAAAATCTACATAATTAAATATGAGAAAAAAAAAGCTTTTTGGATAAAAAAATATGTATATGAAATCATAAATATGAAAATAACATCACAAACACTAGAAAATGACTGGTTGGTAGAGACAGGAAATACTTTAAATACACAGAGAAATTTTAAAATAAAATTTTATATTTATAAAAAAATGTATAAGCCTACAGTTTGTTACTAAAAAAAGCTTTAAATTTTAAGATTTGTTACATTTTATTACTAAAAAGTATATTTTTTTAAGTTTTTGTTAAATATCTATAATTGTGAAAAATTTTATTTAAAAACCTTTAACAAATATTAAGCAGTTAAATGCTATACAAACTATTGTTAAAATTTCATGGTAAAAGCTTTAATATTAAGTTAAGGACAGTAAAAAGCTCTGGAACAGATTTAAAGTGCTTGATTTCCTTTTAAATGTTAATTTGCTTAGTATTTCTATTAAAAGCATTAGGTATTTTACTAGTTTAATAATATTTCAATATCCAAATTTCACAGAATTTGGGAAAGCTTTAAATCTTTAACTTAAAAGCTTCTGATGAAAATAAACTTGTTTTCAATCTTTTGCTAAAACTTTTTATTTTGAAAATAATGAACTAAAAGGTAAATAAAAAAAGCCTTTTATCGACTTTTACTTTCAGCTAAATAAACTATCAAAAGCTTTTTTTTTGTAAATTAAAGTTTTATTTAAATATATATTAAAAGTTTAAAGTGTTTAAAAATATCATTAAATTTTTCTTAAAACCTTAATTTCATTTGTATTTGCTAAAAGCTTTGTAGAGCTAAAAGCTTTAGTGAAAGAAATTACATTTAAAATCAGGCTCTAGAAAACTTAATTAAAAATAAAAAAGCTTTAACTAACAGAAAGTGTATTTCTTATTTTAAATTAACTTGTATAGATCGAAGACAAGCTTTTTATTACTATTTGTAAGTAAAAACTTTCGCTTTTGTTCTCAGCCTTATTTTTGTAGGAAGCTTTTACAAAAAAAATCTTTTGTTAACAGAGTAATTTTTTAGGAAAAAAATGTTGCAAAAAGTTTTAGTTTAGAAAAATCTTTCACAAAACGTTTTTTTTAAGAAAAAGCTTTAACAAAAAGTTTTTTTAAGTAAAAGCTTTAACAAACAATTAGTTTTTGAAAAGCTTTTACGTAATTGTTTCTTTAACATAAACTTTTTATTTAGAAAAAGCTTTAACAAAAACTTTTTTAAGTAAAAAGTTTTTGTTAAAAGTTTTTTTTTAAGTAAAAGCTTTTACAATTTTTTTTTAGTAAAAGCTTTTACAAAAAGTTGTTTAAGTAAAAGCTTTTACAAAAAGTTTTATTATGAAAAAGCTTTTACAAAAAAATGGCTTGCAAAAGCTTCTACATGAATTTTTTGTCTAGAAAAAGCTTTTACAAATATCTTTTATGCTAAACGTTTTACAAATAGCTTTGTTTATAAAAAAGTTTTTTTTTTAAATAAATTTCGTTAAGAACATGTTTTTAATTTATTTTTAAAGGAAAGCTTTAATTAAACAAATTTTGCAAAAAAGTTTTTGTTAAGTAAATCTTTAAAAAAGCTTCCACAAATAGCTTTTATTGATTTATTTATTCAAAAACGTGTGTTAAGAAAAAGATCCTATAAAATATTCTATTATTTCTTTTAAACTTAATAAAGCTTATTCAAAAAGCAAATTCAAAAGTTTTCAAACAATTTTAATTCAGCTTTGTACTAACAAAAGCTTTAAGCACTTCTTTAACTTAATATCTTTCACTTTACACTTTAAAATAGTTTTCCTGAATCTTAAAGCGTTTCCAATAAGTTTCAATTAAAAGCTTTTTGACAAAACGTTTAAAATCAACTGTTATTTTGTTTTAATTTAATAAACTTGTGGCTGTTGTAACAAAAAGCTCATAAGGATTAAACAAATTTAAATGTTTTCAAACAATTCAATTTCAGCTTTGTACTACCAAAAGCTTTAAGCACTTTTTAAGCTTAATATCTCCCTTAACACCTTAAAAATATTTTGACTAAATTTTAAAGCTTTTCGAAAAAGTTTTAACTGAAAGCTTTGTGTTTATTAAGTTAATTTGAGGACTTCTTTAACAAAAAAACAAATTTTAATAATAGCCCCCCATAGTGCAGCCAACTAAAAACAAAGTAGATTTGTTTGAATCTTAAATAACTTTTAAACAAAAAAAGTTTTTTTTCACTTAAAAAATTGTACAGATCTTCTTTGTTTCTAATCATTAATCAGTTACAAAATGTAAAAAAAAACACTCGATTTTTTTCTTCTTCCAACTATAAAAAACAACGTTTTTTTCCAACAGACAATTAAGTTTAAAGCTAAATTATTAACAAAATAATGATGATTTTTTTTTATATATATTAATGATTTTCTTTATATTTATTATAAAAAATATAAATAAAAGTTTATTGAACTTTTTATAAATACATGAGCGGATAGGACTGACGGACGGACAGACAGACAAATACATAATTTTAGTTGTTCAATAGTTTTGAAATGATCAAAACTGTCAATAATATTTAGTTTTCATTTTTATGATTTTGTATGGTGATTATTGCATGTTTTGTTGTGGAAAAGTAAAAAAAAAATAATAACAATAAAAAAAACATTAACTACTATTTTAAATTATATATAAATGTCGAAAATAAAAGTAATCATGATTATAACAAGCTGCAAATGCAATCCAATGCAATGACTGACTATCCGAATGAATGAGTGAATGAATGAATGACTGTCCGCATGATTATATTTTAAATTGTAAATTGTTTTGTAAATTCAAGTAATACTTTGTTTAGTTATTTTCTACCTTTTTTTTATTGGCAAAACTATCACATGTATTATGATGTATTAACTAACTATCACTATCTTTCTCTCAATTTGTTATCAACGATTGACTGAATATCATGTAATGAAGCAACATTGAAAAAGCAAAAAAAAAAAAAAGAAAATAATGTAACAAGTCATTAAAAATTTCCCGTTACATCGTTGAATGATTTTAAATTCAATCAATTTATTATTATAAAAAAAAAACATTTTCAAATTACAAGCTTATTTGTCAAAATGTTAGATAAATTAAAGGAAATTTGTTTTCAGCGAAAGTTTAAACTAAAAAATCTTATTCTGCTACCTTGTTTACCGTCATAATGCTGTATATTTAAAGCTTTTTATAAAAATTTAATTTAGAATTCAAAATCCCAAAAAGCTGAGAACAAAAAAAGAGAAAACTTATGAAAACCATTCTTTAAGAAAAAGCGTTCAAAAGAGAATCTTAAGCTTTTGAAAAGAAAACACTTGCGTTACAAGATCTTTAAATCTTTAACAAAAAAAGCTTTTACAAAATCTTCAGTTGAGAATAGCTTTTTTGATTTAATTGAACTAGAACTGAACTAGAACTGAACTAGAACTGAACTAGAACTGAACTAGAACTGAACTAGAACTAAACTAGAACTGAACTAGAACTGAACTAGAACTGAACT
>NC_060952.1:93397580-93401138 GCF_022045245.1 Lucilia cuprina | reverse complement strand
AGTTCAGTTCTAGTTCAGTTCTAGTTCAGTTCTAGTTCAGTTCTAGTTCAGTTCTAGTTCAGTTCTAGTTCAGTTCTAGTTCAGTTCTAGTTCAGTTCAGTTCTAGTCTAGTTCTAGTTCAGTTATAATTCTAGTTCTAGTTAAGTTTGTTATAGTTTGTAACTAACAGTTGCTACTTGTATGCAAACATTATAGATATTCTGCAACATGTTGCTACTTACGTAAAACTATCTAAAAATCTATTAAAATTTTAAATTATTTTTAGTTAAATTTCTAATTTTTATAAACAACTCTCGTATAAAAAAAATCAAATTAATAAACATATTCATCATATTTCTCTTTATATATTTTTGTGTATTTCTTCCTCCCCCTTACAAAATTGTGTCTAATCATGAACAGTAGCTAAACATTAAAATTGTGTTTAATTATTTAATTGAAATATCTTTACGATCTGAATGAATTTGTAAAAAAAAGAGTGCGTGATCGATCATAATTTAGGAATTTATGATTATTATTTTTTTTGTTTTAATTGTTATTTATAACTATTTTTTGGTAAAAATTTATGAAAAAAAATTTGAAGATTTTTAAATTTGAATTTTATTTAAATATACAAGATGACATGTTAACATGACAGTTTTATTTTTTTATTTATTTTTTTTGCTGCAAATATGTTGTTGAATTATTTATTTGTTTAAATAAAAATAAATTATTTTTATGTTGAATTTTAATTGTTGTCGTAGATTTTTTGCCATAAATTACATTTGTTGCTGCTGTTTGCTCTTATTTTGTTGAATTCTCTTAAATAATTAATATTTTATGTTGCCGTTAATGTTTTTATGTTTTTCTTTTTTTTTTTCTTATTTTCATTTTGCTTATAAATATTAATAGTTTTCTGTACGCCTTAAAATTTTAACAAACAGATCGTAGGCGCCAGTTTAAAAATTTGTCATCAACATGTTTTATTAATTGCAGAAAACAAATGATTAACAAATAATATTTTTATCTTAATTAAAAATAATTTAAAAAATATTGAAAAATTTTAAAATTTTAACAAATTAAAAAAAAAAATTTTTATTATAATATTTTTACTTTTGTGAAAGTGAAGACCTTTAATAATAAATTCTTTTTTTTTAATTACTTTATCTATATTACTAGTTATAGATTCTTTTAGTAAATATTTTTATAAAATTATATATTTTTTATTTATTTGACCCACATAGTTTTATATTTTTTTCTTCTCTACCATGATATGGTTGTAATTTAGCAACAAAAGTAATGAAAACTTATTATAGAAATATTTATGTTACAAAAAAATAAAAAAACAAACTTAATACCAATAATGAATATAAAACCAATTGAAACTAAATCGCACACATAATGTTCTTTCAAAAAAAAAATAAAATAAAAAAATTAACAAAAAACACAAATGTAATAAAATAATACGATTTTTTTTTAACCACATTAATAAACATTTACACGTATAATTTTTTGATTGGAGTCAACTCAAGAAATATGAGTAGAAATCAAAATATGTTAAAATATAAAAAAATAATAGCAAAAATAATAATACATAAAGAATACTTAATAAAAACAAATAAAATAAATTGAAAAATAATAAAAATAAGGTGTGTTTTATGGAAAAGTAATAAAATTTTGAAATGAAACAGATTATTTCTTATAGAATTACAAATTCAAAACAACATGTTAATGGAAAAATAAATAAAAGTCTATTTTTAAATAAAAACTATAATATATTGAATGGAAAGATTTAACTGAACTAGATCTGATGTTGAACTGAACCAGAGCTGATGTTGAACAGAACTAGAAATGAACTTGAACTGAACTAGAACTGAACTAGAGCTGAACTAGAACTGAACTAGAACTGAACTAGAACTGAACTAGAACTGAACTAGAACTGAACTAGAACTGAACTAGAACTGAACTAGAACTGACCTAGAACTGAACTAGAACTGAACTAGAACTGAACTAGAACTGAACTAGAACTGAACTAAAACTAAAACTAAACAAGAACTTAAAGAGAAAAACTGATCTGAGACTAGTATTCATTAAGAATTTTTTAAGAAAAAGGTTTTATAAAGAAATTTTTTTCCAAAAAGTTTTTTTAATATTTTTTCAGAAAAGTATTTTAAAAGATATATTTTTTTAAAAATCCTTTCAAAAAAATACTTATTAATTTTTTTAACTATAACATTTATAGATGATAAAAACACATGAAATTACTTTCCATTTCAAATATTTGTATTAATAATTTCTGACCTAAAAACCTCCATCGAATTCCCTAGAATATCTAATACGACCCTTGTTTTTCTTTTTAAAACAAAATTCTAATTTATTATCCTTCAAAATTAGCTCATAAAAAATGAACATCAACCAAAATCTAAAAAAATGCAACTTCAAAATCAAAATGATCATCAGCAGCAACCCGCTAACTAATAGAGTTTTTCTATGTCACACTGGGAATGTTTCTAAAAATAAAGAAACAAATTCTTAAAAAAAATTCTTGTTATTCTAGAAAAGCTTCCTTTCCTTCCACTGACAACTTAATTTATTAAATGCTGCAACAAACAGCAGCCAGAACAACTACAAGTGGTTATACAAATTAAACATTATTTTTATTATAAAATTTAATGATGATTTCTAATTTCTACTTTTTATATGATTGAAAAACATATAGAAATAGAAAAGCAGAAAACATTTAAAATTAGACAAGTTTTTTTAGAACATAAATTTATTTAATGACAACAAAAAAGAATTTTTACAAAAAACATAAATGTCTCTAGTAGTGCAGTAAAGAAAAGCCTTTGGTTTTGTTACTTTAAAAAGCTTTTTTGAAAGAATTAAAAAAACATGTTTTTTTTTAAATAATGTTTTTTAGTATTTTTGTTCTTTAATTTTTATAATTACATTGTTTTCGTTTCTGATTTTAAAATAAATTTACCCAAAATTTATATTTAGAGAGATACAAAGACGCCACTTTATTTTAACTTAAATTTGTGTTTTTTTTCTAATTGTCCTTCTGTCCGTTTGCTTGATTGTCTGTCTGTGTGTCTTTTATTATGTTGATTTTTTTATTTTTTTTGCTTACTTCAGTTTTCACTGTCTATCCATTCGTCTGCCAGTCTATCTTTATCTCTGCACTAAATTCTATAGTTCTGTATTTTTTGTATAAATTTTACGCCAGAGGAAAAAAAAACTTAAAAAAAGAAATTGTACAAAATAAATGTTTGGAATTTCAAATTGATTTTTTTATGCATTTCCATTTCCACTCTTTCCGTTTTCAAGATATTTAAGTTAAATTTTTCGTTGTTTTTTTTTTTGTGCAAAATCATTGAATTTAGTTGAAATTTATTGCACATACAAAAAGTCATAATGTATGGGAATTAGAAATAAAATGTATTGAAATCGAATGCAAATAAATTAGGTTGTTCTTAGTTCAGTTCTAGTTCTAGTTCAGTTCTAGTTCAGTTCTAGTTCAGTTCTAGTTCAGTTCTAGTTCAGTTCTAGTACAGTTCTAGTTCAGTTCTAGTTCAGTTCTAG
>NC_060952.1:93394808-93397480 GCF_022045245.1 Lucilia cuprina | reverse complement strand
AGATAGATAGATAGATAGATAGATAGATAGATAGATAGATAGATAGATAGATAGATAGATAGATAGATAGATAGATAGATAGATAGATAGATAGACAGATAGATGGATCGTTAGTTATTTAGTTAGTTAGTTAGTTAGTTAGTTAGTTAGTTAGTTAGTTAGTTAGTTGGTTGGTTGGTTGGTTGGTTAGTTAGTTAGAATTAATTTTGCGTTAGTTGCACCATTTATGCAAAACCTTATTAAAAACGAAAAAAAAAAAATAAAAAATTACAAAAATACAATGATGCAACATGTTGACAAGAATTGCATTTAAACTGCACTACTAAGTTACAAGTATTATTAATTTCATAGATTTACTTTAACACTGTTACAGTTTTCAATTAATTTCTATTCGAAAAGCCTTAGATTAAACATTATATCTCTCTCTCTCTCTCTCACTTGTTTATTTTCATTTGCACCTGTTGCGTTTTATTAATCTTTTAAATACTTAATTACATTTATTAAATTATTTATTACGTTCTTAAGTTTAATACGATCACATACAACTTGTCTAATAAACAAATAATTCCTTACAATCTTGTTTTCTTCTTATCTCTATTTGATATTTATTTATTACATGATATTCTTATTGTTTATTTATTTATATTTTCTATTATTTCGTTCCAACTAATCCCAAGTTCAAATATTAATTTATATTAATAATGAAAACAAATAAAGTAAACTGGCAGACAAAGACCAGAGACCGTAAACCGAGCAAATAAATGAATAAGAAACAAATAAATTTTATTTACTTTAAAACGAAATTTTTGGAAAAAAAAATAACAAAATAACAACCAAACCGTAACTAAATGATAATTTACAAATTAAAGTCAATACAGCATCAACCAAACTAAATAAAAGAAAAAAAAATATATATATAACATGATGTTGTTGATGAATATAATATTGCTACTCCATCATTCAAAGATATTTCAGTTTGTTTTTTTCTGTTGCTTATGTTGCTGCATAATGAAGCTGACATTACTTGGGCTGCTGCGGGTACTTTTAATGCTCTGGCTACAAAAACAAACAAACAAACCAACAACAAATAAACAACATGATTATTATCTTAAACATTAAGCCTAAGCTTTGGCTATAGCTTTAAAATATCATGATGAAACATTATGGAACACCTCAATAGTTAGAGTGTGAGTGAGTGGTTGGATGGATGGATGGATATCTCTTGAAGACAACAGAAAAAGTCTTCATTCATACGAAACGACAACAAAGTCGACGACGACAGTTCAATGCACCCCACATACATCCATACATACATCTCTTCTTTAACAGTTTTTTCTTCTGCTGCTTCTTCTTCTTCTGTCTTATTTCTACTCTGTTACTGTTTGGTATCTTTATAACAATAAATACCAACAACCACAGAGCTGTTAATGTTGTTTTAGGCTTTAGTGTGATTATATTGTAAAAATGTTTACCACAAAAAAAAAGAAACAACAACAACAAAAACACTAACAATAGTAGTTGTAATAAAAAGCCATCATAGTAAAATACAATAAAAAGGAGGCATAAACAACATGATCATTATTAATTTAATCATCATTATTATAAAACGTCAAAGTATAGATGTTGTTGTTTTGTTATGTTAAAGAAATATAAATTTTTTAATTATAATGATCATTGTGTTTTACAAAACTTCATTATCATGTTTCATATTATTCATTTGCACAAACACAAATTCTTATGTTTTCAAAATTATTGAAATTGTAAAACTTTTTTATATTTTGTGCTTAGCAATATGTTGCTAAATAAAAATGTTGCTGCAACATGTTGCTAAGCAAAAATATTGCTGCAACATGTTGCTAAGCAAAAATATTGCTGCAACATGTTGCTAAGCAAAAATAAGCAAATTGGCACATGTTCTAAATAACTAATTCTAGTTCAGTTCTACTTTAGTTCTACTTCAGTTCTAGTTCAACTCTAGTTTAGTTCTAGTTCAGTTCTTGTTGCTGCAAAATGTTGCTAAGAAAAAATGTTGCTGCAACATGTTGCTGAGGAAAATGTTGCTGCAACATGTTGCTAAGCAAAAATTTAGCTGCAACATGTTGCTAAGCAAAAATTTAGCTGCAACATGTTGCTAAGCAAAAGTTTTGTTGCAGCATGTTGCTAAGCAAAAATGTTACTGCAACATGTTGCCAAGCGCCTTTACTAGTTTTTTGGCACATGTTCTAAACTAGTTCAGTTCTATTTCTAGTTCAGTTCTAGTTCAGTTCTAGTTCAGTTCGAGTTCAGTTCTAGTTCAGTTCTAGTTCAGTTCTAGTTCAGTTCTAGTTCAGTTCTAGTTCAGTTCTAGTTCAGTTCTAGTTCAGTTCTAGTTCAGTTCTAGTTCAGTTCTAGTTCAGTTCTAGTTCAGTTCTAGTTCAGTTCTAGTTCAGTTCTAGTTCAGTTCTAGTTCAGTTCTAGTTCAGTTCTAGTTCAGTTCTAGTTCAGTTCTAGTTCAGTTCTAGTTCACTTCTAGTTTAGTTTTAGTTCAGTTTTAGTTCAGTTTTAGTTCAGTTCTAGTTCAGTTTTAGTTCAGTTCTAGTTCAGTTCTAGTTCAGTTCTAGTTCAGTTCTAGTTCTGTTCTAGTTCAGTTCTAGTTCAGTTTTAGTTCAGTTCTAGTTCAGTTCTAGTTCAGT
>NC_060952.1:93379889-93394708 GCF_022045245.1 Lucilia cuprina | reverse complement strand
ATTCTGTTAACTGATAACAGCGCTCTGTTAGCTGCAAAATGAGCACTGTTAACAAATCTGGTTTGTGTCTTTGCTAGTTAAATTCGAATTTAACTTCACACACACAAAGTTTTTCTGTGGAATATAAATATAATTGCTTTTTCTAGAAAAACATTCCCAGTATAACAGTTTTCCTTATAGAAAATTTTCAGTATAAGACTTTATCAACAATCAGTATAACAGTTTTCTATAGAAATATTTTAATATAACAGTTTTTTAGCATATCAAGTATAATAGTTTTTTTTTGCAACAGTTTTTTGTAGAAAAAAATTTAGTATAACAGTTTTTACTATAGGAAACTTTCAGTATAACACTTTTTCTAAAGAAATTTCTAATATAACAGTATTTTCTATAGAAAATTTTAACTATAACAGTTTTTTCAGTAAGCAGTTATAAAATTTTCTATAAAAATATTTTAGTATAACCGTATTTCTATAGAAATATTTTATTATAACATTTTTTTATGTAGAGATTACCTGTATAACATTCTCTTTCTATAAAAAACTTTGAGTATAACAGTTATTCCATAAAAAATATTTAGTGTAATTGTTTTGTGTAAAGAAGTGTTATTATAACATTGTATTCTTTATAATATTTTCAGTATAACAGTTATTTTTCTTAGGAATGTTTTCATTATAACAGTTTTTCTATAGAAAACAAATAATATATTTTTTTCTTTAGAACACTTTTAGTATAATAGTTTTCTTATAAAGAACTCACTGTATAAATGGTTTTGAAAGAACGTTTTCATTTTATCGATTTTCTGTATAATTTGTATAATCTGTATAACAGTTTTTTCATGAAAAAAAATTTCATTAGAATAGACATTTTTCTATAAAAAAGTATTTTTTATAGAAAAATTGAAGTATTTTAGTTTTTTTTTTTTAGAAAAATTAAAGTTTTTTCTTTAAAAAACTTCCATTTTAACAGTTTTTTTTTCTACAAAAAAATTTAAGATTTTTTGACTTTTTTCCACTTTTTTAAAATTTTAGACTATTTTCGACTTTTTTCTACTAATTTCGAATTTTTACTACTTTTTTCGATTTTTTTGACTATTTTCGACATTTTTTGACTATTTTTTACTTTTTCGAGTTTTTCCGACTATTTTTCAGTTTTTTTTACTTTTTTTCACTTTTTTTTAAAATTGACGACAATTTTTTACTTTTTGCTACTATTTTCGAGTTTTCGACATTTTCCGACTTTTCGACTTTTTGTGACTTTTCGACCTTTTCAATTTTTTTCGACTTTTTTTACAAAGTCGACTTTTTTCGACTTTTTTCATAGACGATAGTCGAGTTATCGATTTTTTTGAAACAAAATAGTCGACTTCGACTTTTCGAATTTTTTCGACAAAAAGTCGATTGTTTGATTATTCGAAAATCGATTTATAGAACCCTATAAAACATTATTAACTTTATTATGTATTTATGAATATGTAGGAAAATCTTTTTCTTTAAAAACTTTCATATACAATAATTTATCTTCTAAATCATTTCAGTATAACAGTTTTTTTCTATTTGTTATACTTTATCCTTTGTTTTTAAGTTAATTTAAAAAAAAATATTATTTCCACTTTCTTTTTAATTATCCTGGCTCTTTTTCGGTTAAAATAAAGGATTTCTTTATTTCTTTTAAATATTAAATTTCTTAATTTTAATTACCTTTAATAATAGTTCATATTTCTCTTCCTCTCCCTCTCTTAACCTTAATCTTTATTACTTTTTTCCCCTTTTTGATCTTTAAGCGCATTAATCTTTATTTGGAATAAATATAGATTTATTACTTTAAAATAGAAATTTATTATTATAAACCAGTTACATACATATAAAACAGCTGCTTTAAACAAAAATTTCTATAATTTTTTTTCAACATTTCCGTTTTGCAACACAGGTAGTTTTTCACTAGAATTTATGGGTTTTCCCAAAATTTCTAACAACAACAAGTGTTGTTGCTTAACATTTTAAACAGCGAAAAAAAACAGCTACTCCTATTGTTGTTATTGTTTTTTCCTAACAATTATGAGAGTTTTTCTTTTATTTTTTGAAGATTATTTCCCTATTTTCCCTTTTGTTTTTTTTTTTCCTTAACGTTGATATTTTTATAATAATTGTCTATTGATTGCGGTACTTGTTTGTTGTTGTCGTTGTTGAGAAAATTCTCAACAAATGTCAAGAGGGATTTAAAGATTAAAATTGTAGTTGAACTGAAGAAACAAGTGTAAAACTTTATATAAGAGATGTAACAGGTAAACCATCAGTTAGAAAAAAGACAATTGTAGCAATTTTCTTTAAAAAAAGTAGTAAAAATACTACTATTTTTATAAAACACCAAAATTTGAGTTTTCTACTAATAAAAAATAAAACATTTCTTATAAAAGACACCTAAAATTGGAATTTTATAAGAAATTAAAAAAAGTACTAAAAATACTACCTTTTTTCAATTAAGCTAAATTACTTGATTTTACTAATTTTAATAAACATTGTAAAGCTTTAAACCTCAAAATTATTATTTTGGCAACTTTTTTTTTTTAAAAGTAGTAAAAATACTACTATTTTTTAACAAAACAAAATTTGAGTTTTCTACTAATTTTCTATACATTTCTTATAAAAGACACCTAAAATTGGAATTTTATAAGAAATTTAAAAAAAAGTACTAAAAATACTACCTTTTTTCAATAAGGCTAAAATTCTTGATTTTACTAATTTTAATAAATTTAAATAAATCTTAAAGCATTAAAACTCAAAACTAGTATTTTGAAAAATTTTTTTAAAAAAAGTAGTAAAAATACTACTATTTTATAAAACACCAAAATTTGAGTTTTTTACTAATATTTTTCGTACATTTCTTTTAAATAAAACCTAAAATTTTAATTTTATTAGAAATTTTAAAAAAGTACTAAAAATACTACCTTTTTTCAATAAGGCTAAAATTATTGATTTTACTAATTTTAATAAATTTAAATAAATCTTAAAGCGTTAAAACTCAAAACTAGGATTTTGAAAACTTTTTTTAAAAAAAGTAGTAAAAATACTACTATTTTATAAAACAACAAAATTTGAGTTTTTTACTAATTTTTTTTTCGTACATTTCTTATAAATAAAACTTAAAATTGGAATTTTATAAGAATTTTAAAAAAAGTACTAAAAATACTACCTTTCTTCAATAAGGCTAAAATTATTGATTTTACTAATTTTAATAAATTTAAATAAATCTTAAAACGTTAAAACTCAAAACTAGGATTTTGAAAACTTTTTTTAAAAAAAGTAGTAAAAATACTTCTATTTTATAAAACAACAAAATTTGAGTTTTTTACTAATTTTTTTTTTCGTACATTTCTTATAAATAAAACCTAAAATTGGAATTTTATTAGAAATTTAAAAAAAAAGTACTAAAAATACTAACTTTTTTCCAATTAAGCTAAAATTCTTGATTTTACTAATTTTAATAAATTTAAATAAATCTTAAAGCTTTAAACCTCAAAATTATGATTTTGGCAACTTTTTTAAAAAAAAGTAGTAAAAATACTACTATTTTAAAATCTATCAAAATTATGTTTTTTTTAAATATGCAATTTTTTCTTTAGAAAAACAATATAAAATTGTTATTTTATTAGAAATTTAAAAAAAAAGTACTTAAAATACTACTTTTTGTTGCTAATAAGTTAAAAACTGCAATTTTGTTAAATGGATTTTTATTTGATATGTTTAGGTTTTAAAGGTTTTTTTATTTTTAATAAAAACTCAAAAAAGTACTAAAAATACTACTATTTTCAAAATAGTTTATATTAGAAAATTTCGCTACTTATAAATTTTTTTAAAGTTAAAATGTGTACAAAAGTGATGAATTTTGAAAAAAGTACTAAAAATACTATATACTTAAAATTATGTCAAATGTAGTTTTTCTTCATTTAAAACATATTTTTTGGGTTAAAATGACAAAAAGTGTGAATTTTGTTAAAAATTTCCAAAAGTACTAAAAATACTACTATTTTAAAAATCGCATATTATTGAAAAATACGCTCGTTCAACACTTTTGTTTATGTAAAATGTGTATAAAATTGATTTTTCCGTCATTTTTAAAAAAAAGTACTAAAAAATACTACTATTTTAAAATGTCGTAAAAAGTAGTTTTTCTTCTTTTAAACAATGTTTCTTGGCTTAAAAAAACCATAAAAAGTGAATTTAGCTACAAATTTCAAAAAGTACTAAAAATACTACTATTTTTAAAATCTCATATTATTGAAAAATTCGCGTCTTTAACACTTTTGTTTATGTAAAATGTGAATAAAATTGATTTTTCTGTGATTTAAAAAAAGTACTAAAAATACTACTATTTTAAAATTTTGTAAAAAGTAGTTTTTCTTCTTTTAAACCCCGTTTCTTGGCTTAAAAAAACCATAAAAAGTGAATTTAGCTACAAATTTCAAAAAGTACTAAAAATACTACTATTTTAAAAATCGCATATTATTGAAAAATACGCTCGTTCAACACTTTTGTTTATGTAAAATGTGTATAAAATTGATTTTTCCGTCATTTTTAAAAAAAAGTACTAAAAATACTACTATTTTAAAATGTTGTAAAAGTAGTTTTTCTTCTTTTAAACCCCGTTTCTTGGCTTAAAAAACCGTAAAAAGTGAATTTAGCTACAAATTTCAAAAAGTACTAAAAATACTACTTTTTTCAAATTATGTAAAATGTAGTTTTTCTTCTTTAAACCACGTTTGTTGAAGTTAAAATGTGTAAAAAATAGTTTTCTTAAAAACTTTTCTTTAAATTCGTTAAAATTTATAAAATTTTTCTTTATTTCTTAAAAATATTTTCTTTAAATTTAATTTATACAAAAAAATCATTATTTATTTATATAATTATATAAAGAAAAATTAATGCAGAGACTTTCATAGCTGTAGTCTGTGCAATAATTATTTTTACTCTTATTATAGTCATTATTACTGTTGCTGTTGTTGTTGTTGTCGTTTCTTACTGTTTAATATTCATTCACAATATTACAACAAATTACCTGTTTACATACAATGATATTGTTATGTTGTTGTTACAACAACAACTACAAAAACAACTTCAAACATTATTGTTATGATTTTCAGTTTCTTTATAATCATCATACAAATGTTATTTTTCGTTGTTGTTGTTGTTTTTTCCTTTATAATTACAACGAAATATATGTACGTGTTTATTTGTACATTTACTCATTTAGAGTGAGAGATCATCCCAATTGCAGTTACTCATACCCTATCTCCTCCTTTCCCCCTTTTTTAACATAACAAATTCCTGTTATTTAAAATTGTTATTGTTTTTTTTTTTGCTACTGTTATGATGACAGCAGAGGCTGTTTGCTGCTAGCAGCAGCTAAGTTAGTAGTAGCAGAGTTTATGTTACAATAACAGTTTAACACAATCATGTTCAAGTAGAGAAATAACAGTGTTTACTGATGTAATGGAAAACTGTTTGTAAAAATTAAAACTACAAATACTGTTATAGCAAAAGGTAAACAAGTCAAAAAGAGCAAGAGAATAAAAATGTAAACAACAAACATGAAATTAATCAAAAGAAAAACTGTTTTTATAAATAATATTACAGTAATAATAAAAATTTTGCCTTAATTTCAAAAAGTACTAAAAATACTACTATTTTAAAATAAACCAAAATTAAGTTTTTCTTCTTTCAAACCTGGTTTCTTTGCTCAAAAAAACCCAAAAGCCGAATTTTGTCATTTTAGTTGCAGATTAAAAAAAAGTACTAAAAATACTACTATTTTAAAATAAACTAAAATTAAGTTTTTCTTCTTTTAAACCTGGTTTCTTTGCTTAAAAAACCCTCAAAAAGTGAATTTTGTCATTTTAGTTGCAAATTTAAAAAAAGTACTAAAAATACTACTTTTTTTAAAATTAGCTAAAATCAAGTTTTTTTATGCTTTTAAAACACATTTATTTGCTAAAGTACAGAAAAAAAGTGAATTTTACTATTTTATTGTTAAATTTTAAAAAAGTACTAAAAATACTACTATTTGAAAATTGTCTTCAAACTAGCTTTTCATCTTTTAAATCATATTTATTGTTTAAAAATAAAAAATTTTGCTATAAATTTTAAAAAGTACTAAAAATACTACTATTTTAATATTGTCTTAAAACTAGTTTTTCTTCTTTTAAAACAGGTTTCTTTGCTTAAAAAAACGAAAAAAATATATTTTTTTTATCAAAATTTCAAAAAGTACTAAAAATACTACTATTTTAAAATCATGTAAAATTCAGTTTTTCTTCTTTTTAAACAGGTTTCTAGCTTAAAAATTGAAAATATAAGAATTTTGCTACAAATTTCAAAAAAAAGTACTAAAAAATACTACTATTTTAAAATAAACTAAAATTAAGTTTTTCTTCTTTTTAACCAGGTTTCTTAGCTTAAAAACCACCAAAAAATATATTTTGCTATTTTTGATGTGAATTTTAAAAAAAAGTACTAAAGATACTACTATTTTAATTTTATGTAAAATCTAGTTTTTCTTCTTTCAAAACACATTTATTTGCTTTAGTAAACCTTAAAAATGAATTTTACTACTTTACTAGCAAATTTTAAAAAAAGTACTTAAAATACTACTATTTTAATATCATGTAAAATTTAGTTTTTCTTCTTTTTGTTTTTTCTTTTTCTTTTAAAAACCTCTCAAAAAGTGAATTTTGTCATTTTAGTTGCAAATTAAAAAAAAAGTACTAAAAATACTACTTTTTTTTAAATAATCTAAAATAAAGATTTTAATCTTTAAAAACATGCTGCTTTACTTAAAAATAAAAAAATAAGAATTTTGCTATAAATTTCAAAAAAGTACTAAAAATACTACTATTTTCGAATCATGTGTAATTCTACTGCTATTTCAATTTTATATAAAATCTAGTTTTTCTTCTTTTTTAACACATTTCTTTGCTTAAATAAACATAAAAAGTAAAAATTACTATTTTAGTAGTAAATTTAAAAAAAAAGTATTAAAAATACTACTATTTTAAAATTAGCTGAATTTAAGTTTTTCTTCTTTTTAAACATGTTTTTTGCTTAAAAATGACAAAAAAATAAGATTTTTGCTTAAAATTTTAAAAAGTACTAAAAATACTACTTTTTTATAATAAACTAAAATCAAGTTTTTCTTCCTTTCCACTAGGATTTTTTGCTTAAAACTCCGAAAAAAGTGATTTTTTTTTCATTTTAGTTGCGAATTTTTTAAAAAAGTACTAAAAATACTACTTTTTTTAAATTTGCTAAAATCGAGTTTTTTCTTTATTCAAAACATATTTGTTGCTTAAATTAGCATAAAAAGTGTAAATTACTATTTTAGTAGTAAATTTTAAAAAAGTACTAAAAATACTACTATTTTAAAATTAGTAAAATCCAGTTTTACTTCTTTTAAAACATGTTTCTTTGCCTTTAAATCAAAAAAATAACAATTTTGCTACAATTTAAAAAAAAGTAGTAAAAATACTACTATTTTAAAATAGGCTAAAATTATATATTTGTTCTTTATTGTAACTTTATTTGCTTAACAAATTATAAAAAGTGATTTTTTTTTTGCGAAAAATTTTAAAAAAGTACTTAAAATACTACTATTTTAAAATACAAAATTTCAATTCTTAAACACTTTTCTCTGTTTAAAATGTGTATAATTTTTAATTTAAAGCAATTTTTTAAATAATTTTATAAATTAATTTCTTTTAATTTTAAATTTTTCAAAGAAACTTTCTTTCAAATGCTTTTTTTCTTCTTTCTTTTAAATTAACTTAAATTTGTTGGCAAATTATTTCTTATTATTTAATATTAAAGATTTTGTTTAACTGTTTTAAATATTTTTTTTCCTCAAAAAAAAAAGAAACAATTTAAACTTTTGTTTTCTCTGTGTTTCTCTTTACATTTCTTTTCATTACCTTCGTTTTTTTTTTAGAAAGTTTAAAGTACAAATTTTCACAGTAAAAATTACAATGACTTTTTATTATTGCTGTTTATTTTTTTTTTTTTATATTTATAATTTTAAACATTTCTTTTTCGTAATGACTAGAGGTCAGTTTAAGCTAAAGAAAAAACAACAAACATTAAGTTAAGCATTAAACATTTAACTAATAAGAATCTTAAGAATTTATTTAAGTGATAAATTTAATAAACTTTTGAAAGAAGAAATTTTTAATATTTTATCAATTAGCCCACTTTAAAGTAGTTTTAAACTATTTAATAATTAAAATTTTAAATATTTTTAAAAATTTCTAAATTCTTAAAATTTTTATAATTTACTTTCTCTGTTACACAAGAAATTTTATTCTCAGTTTAACTGTTAGAAGCGAAATTTTCTATAAGTTTTTTAAAATAGTAGTATTTTTTCTTAGTACCATTTGAAATTTGCAAAAATATTATCACATTTTATGTTTCTTAAGCAAGAAAACATGTTTTAAAAGAAGAAAAACTAGATTTTGCTAAACTTTAAAATAGTAGTATTTTTAGTACTTTTTTAATTTGGTGAAAAAATCAATATTAAAACAATTTTATCTTCAGAAAAGTTTATAGGAAGCAAAATTTTCAATCATATACTTTTTTGAAAATAGTAGTATTTTTTAGTACTTTTTGAAATTTGTAGAAAAATTCACTTTTTAGCGTTTTTAAGCAAATAAACATGTTTTAAAAGAAGAAAAACTAGATTTTGCTAAATTTCAAAATAGTAGTATTTTTAGTACTTTTTTTAAAAATAGTAGTATTTTTGAGTACTTTTTGAAAGCTGTAAAAATTTAAATTTTCCTGTTTTTTAAGCAAATAAACATGTCTTAAAAGAAAAAAAATTGATTTTGCATAATTTAAAAAAAGTAGTATTTTTAGTACTTTTTTTTAAAATTATGAAAAAATCAATATTATACTAATTTTAACTTAAGAAAAGTTTAAAAGAAGTGAAAATTTCAATAATATACGTTTTTAAAAATAGTAGTATTTTTTAGTACTTTTTGAAATTTGTAGAAAAATTCACATTTTAGCGTTTTTAAGCAAATAAACATGTTTTAAAAGAAAAAAAAAATAGATTTTGCTAAATTTTAAAATAGTAGTATTTTTAGTACTTTTTTAAAAATAGTAGTATTTTTCAGTACTTTTTGGAATTCGTGGAAAAATTCACATTTTTGGCTTAAAAAGCAAGAAAACATGTATTAAAAGAAGAAAAACTAGATTTTGCAAAATTTACAAATAGTAGTATTTTTAGTACTTTTTTTTAAATTCGTGAAAAAATCAATATTATAACAATTTTAACTTAAAAAAAGTTTATAGAAAGCAAAATTTCCAATAATATACGTTTTTAAAAATAGTAGTATTTTTAGTACTTTTTGAAATTTTTAACAAAATTAACATTTTCTTGTTTTTTAAGCAAAGAAATATCTTTTAAAAGAAGTAAAACTAGATTTTGCATAATTAAAAAAAAAGTAGTATTTTAGTACTTTTTTTTAAATTTTCCCAAAGTAATAATTTTATTGAATTTTCTTAAAGAACTAATACTACACTTATTTTAACTAAAATTTCTTATTAAAAATAGTAGTATATTTTAGTACTTTTTGATATTTGTAGCAAATTTCCAATATTTTGCCCTCTTAAGCTTAGAAGAAAAAAACTATATTTTACATAAATTTAAAATAGTATTTTTAATACTTTTTTTCAAAAACTCACCATCAATGAAATTTAAAAATAGTAGTATTTTTAGTACTTTTTTTCTAAATTCAACGACAAATCAATTTTCTACACATTTTTTACTAAAGAAAAAATTTCAACAATTTACGATTTTAAAAAATAGTAGTAGTTTTAGTACTTTTTGAAATTTGTAATAAAATTCACATTATTTTTGCTTTTTCTTAAGAAAAATATGTTCAAATAATTTAATATGGGCAGAATATTATGTTTTTATTACAGAAAATCATATTTTAAAATAGTAGTATTTTAAGTACTTTTAAAAAAAAATCTTCAAAATTGTGTTTTTCTTAGGTATATTTTGTTTAAAAAAGCCTTTAAAATAACTTAATACTTCAAGAGAAATATTTATCAAGACATAGAGTTAAAATTTTGCTTATTTTCAAATAGTAGTATTATTAGTACTTTTTTAAAAACATGTAATTAAATGCCATATTTAGCTTTATTTATAAGGAAAAACTTAAAATTTAAAAGAAAATAAGTTTTTTAATATTTTTTCAAATAGTAGTAGTTTTACTACTTTTTTACAAAAGTTGCTAAAAATAAAATATTTGGTTTAAGGACTCTACATATAAAGTTAAAAATAGGAAAACTAACAATTTTAGACAATTTTAAAAAAGTAGTATTTTTAGTACTTTTTTAAAATTTGTTATAAAATGCCTATTTTAGGTTACTTTTATAAGGCAAAACATGAAATTTAGCAAAAAACTTAATTTTGAAGTTTTTGCAAAAAAGTAGTATTTTTACTACTTTTTTTAAAAGTTGACAAAAACACAATTTTTCTGCTAGGCTGCAAGTAAATACTTTAAAAATAGTATAAATAACAATTTTAGACAATTTTAAAAAGGTAGTATTTTTTTTAGTACTTTTTATAAAAATGTGTAAAAATTAGTTTCTTTTTTAGATTTTTAGTTCAAAAACGTTTAACTTAATGAATGTTTAACTTTTTTTCAAATACATTTGAAACTCATTTAAAATCAAACTGTGGCTTCAATTTCGTAACATACAACTTAAATTGCAAAATTTTAAATAAAGTTTGTCATTTGAAAACCTATTTAGTTTTCTATTTCAAAGTCTCTGAACTTTGTTTTTGTTTTGGTAGAAATGACAAAAAAAAGCTAAAAGAAAAATACAAATAAAAATAAATTGTAAATCTCATTATCAACATTTTTTAACAACTTTCCATTGATGGATCTGTTAAATGTCTGACAATGACTTGTATGTGTGTCTCTGTAATGTTGTTTGCCATTGTTGCAAATAAAAAAACTAACAATTGTTACTTATTGCTGCTGCTAAGTACTTTAAATAAATAGTTTTCTTTATATAAAATTTTTCGTATTATTTTTTATAAAAATTTTATATAAATATTTAAACTTAAAACGGCCATAAACTTTTTGCACAAAAAAAGTAAAAAAAAAACATATCAAATATCTTAAAAAAGATTTAAGTAAAAGAAAATGGAAAGTAATGTTTAGTTTAACTGCAGTTTTATAATAATGAGCAAAAAATTAAATAAATACACTTTTGAGAAAAAGTACTAAAATATTACTTTTTAAAATTTACTTAAAAAAAGGATTTCTTATTAATTTTAATGATTTTTTTGAGCATAAAAACCAAAAATGTGTTTTTTATAAGTTTTTCTAAAAAGTAGTAGAAATACTACTTTTTTTAAATTTACCACAAATTGTTGTTTTTATTATTTTTATAGGTTTTTAAGTTAAAAACATTATTTATGTGATTTTTGGTAACTTTTAAAAAAAGTAGTAAAAATACTACTATTTCAAAAAAAGTACCCATGCCAAAAAATCTATCGTTCTTCCAAATATATGGTTATTTTAATCTATTTAACTGTTTTCTTTAAGTGTAAAACCAAAAAGTGTGTTTTTTGACATGTTTGAAAAAAAGTAGTAGAAATACTACTTTTTTAAAAGTGCCTTATTCGTTATATTTACTAAATTTTATCACTTTCCTTATAAAAGAAATATAAATTTGACATTTTATTACAATTTAAAAAAAAAGTACTTAAAATACTACCTTTTTCAAATAAGATAAAAAATGTCTCTCTGTCATTTAAATGTTTGCTTTAACTTGTATAATAGTTTTCTTTACGTAAAACTAAAAAATGTATTTTTTTGGCAACTTTGAAAATAGTAGTAGAAATGCTACTATTTCCAAAAAGTACATAATTCGTACTTTCTACTAAATTTTATCACTTTCTTTATAAAAGAATCATGAAATTGATATTTTATTATAACAACAGACATATTTTTACAATTTTAAAAATGTACTTAAAAAATACTACCTTTTTTCAAATAAGCTTAAATGTGCATTTCTGCCACTTAAATGGTGCTTTTAACCTGTTTAATAGTTTTCTTTAAGCGAAAAATCAAAAAAGTGTGTTTTTGGCAACTTTGAAAAAAAGTAGTAGAAATACTACTATTTCAAAAAAGCACCTAATTCATAATTTCTACTAAATTTTATGACATTTTTTTATAAAAGAAACATGAAATTGATATTCTATTATAAAAACAGACATATCATTACAATTTTAAAAAGGTACTTAAAATACTACCTTTTTTCAAATAATCTAAAATATGCATTTTTGCCACTTAAATGATTCTTTTAACCTGTTTAATATTTTTCTTTAAAAGTAAAATCAAAATTGCGTGTTTTTGGCTACTTTAAAAAAAGTAGTAGAAATACTACTATTTTAAAAAAGTACCAAAATTGTGTTTTTAGCAAAATTTAATGACTTTCCTTATAAATTCCATTTAAAATTGATATTATTTAACAAATTAAAAAAAGTACTTAAAATACTACTTTTTTCCATTAAGCTAAAATCTGACTCTTAGCTGCTTTGATATAGTTAACTACTTTTCTTAAGAAAACACCAATTCAAACAAACTTTTTCAACTAAAAAACTACTTTTTCTACACTATTTAAAAAAGTACTTAAAATACTACTTTTTTCAATTAATTAAAATTGCATTTTATAATCATTTTAATGGTTTTCTTAAGGTCGGCAACAAAAAAAACAATATTTTGGCAACTAAAAAAAAGTAGTAAAAATACTACTTTTTTTTAAAAAACAGTCAAATCTTGATTTTTTTTAATTTGATTAATTTTTTTTTTTAAGAAATCTCAAATTGGAATTTTATCTTAAAAAATGTAAAAAACAACTTTTTAAAAAAAGTAGTATTTTTAATACATTTTTCAAAAGTTGTTAAAAACACTTTTCTTTAACAAACAAAACACCTAAAGATATTTATTAAAAATAATAAAATATATTTTTTTTTATAAAAAGTAGTATTTTAAGTACTTTTTTTAATTTCTTAAAAAAACATAATTTAAGTTTCTTTTATGATTAAAGTTATTAAAATGAGTAAAAAATACGATTTTGATACTTTTTAAAAATAGTAGTATTTTTACTACTTTTTTTTAAAAAGGTTTCTTATAACATTAGCGTTTTACGCCTAAACTATAAAATTAAAAAAATATATATATATATTTTACAAAATTTAAAAATAGTAGTATTTTAAGTACATACTTTTTTTCTAAAGAAAATCGTAAAATAACAATTATACCATTGAGTATTGATATTAGTGGATGCCTATCGACATACCTCACTCCCTTAAACCCCCCTTCAACAGTTTATACATAAAAGTAACCTAAATGCAACAGCTGTTAAGTTGGAGAGTAATAAAAGAGCATAAAACTCCCTAAATAAGTACACATTATGAAATAGGATTTGTGTATGTATACATTGATACATAAATTTTATATACATAAGGATTTCTTTTGAAAAATACACTAGTATTAGTGTAAAAATGTAAATACATAAATATAAATCTTTGCGAAATATATAAAAAGCTCTCATAAATATAAAAGAACATAAAACAAACACTTTTTATTCAACGAAAAAAATAATAATAAATAAAAAACGGTTGCATTTTGTTTGTTGTCACAACGTGATAATAAATAATATAATGATGATGTTAGTGTGTTGACGCTTTTGCTCATAATGATGTTGTTGAAGATGTTGGCTGCTGTTAGTTTGTTGCTGTTGTCGAAGTTTGCTACTATATAGTGTGTTGTTTATAACCATATAATGTTTGACCTACATAAACTTTATTTACTGTATTTATGTGTGTTTTTGTTTTTGTTTTTGTCATTTTTTTGTACATAAATTTTACTCATACACAATTTGTTCTTTTAAGTTCTAGGGATTTGTATGAATGTGTAAAGTAGTTTTTTGTTGTATGTGGGAGGATTATTAATGTGTCAGGAATATACATATGTATAGATATATTATAAACTTTTCTTTTTTTTACATAAACTCCTTTTATTTGTGTACAACAACATTATATTTTAACATGATATATATAGATACATATGTTATGTAAGTTCTAAACAGTGTGCAGCAAAAGAAAGAAAAGTTCTGTAAGGGTTCGATTATTAATAGGGTAAAGGACCCAAAAGTGGACTTGATGAGCTTTTTAAGTTGTACCTAAATACCTAACTAAGTAACTAACTAACTAACTAAATAACTAACTAACTAACTAACTAACTAACTAACTAACTAACTAACTAACTAACTAACTAACTAACTAACTAACTAACTAACTAACTGACTTACTAACTAACTGACTAACTAACTGACTAACTAACTAACTAACTAACTAACTAACTAACTAACTAACTAACTAACTAACTAACTAACTAACTAACTAACTAACTAACTAACTGACTAACTAACTAACTAACTAACTAACTAACTAACTAACTAACTAACTAACTAACTAACTAACTAATTAACTAACTAACTAACTAACTAACTAACTAACTAACTAACTATCTCACTAACTAACTAGCTAACTAACTAACTAACTAACTAACTAACTAACTAACTAACTACCTAACTATCTAACTAACTAACTAACTAACTAACTAACTAACTAACTAACTTTCTAACTAACTATCTATCTATCTATCTATCTATCTATCTATCTATCTATCTATCTATCTATCTATCTATCTATCTATCTATCTATCTATCTATCTATCTATCTATCTA
>NC_060952.1:93377841-93379789 GCF_022045245.1 Lucilia cuprina | reverse complement strand
CTAGAACTGAACTAGAACTGAACTAGAACTGAACTAGAACTGAACTAGAACTGAACTAGAACTGAACTAGAACTGAACTAGAACTGAACTAGAACTGAACTAGAACTGAGCTAAAACTGAACTTGAACTTTTTTCTTAGACAGCTTTTTAAAATTTTTAATAAATTGTTTTCTTAGCAACATGTTGCAGCAACATTTTTTTATGTTGAAGCAACATGTTGCTCGAATTTTTTTTAGAATTTTTGTTATTAAACCTATTTTTTAACTATTGCTTTTAAATAATGTAAAAGAATCTTTTTAATATTAACATGTTGCAGCAACATTTATTAAGTTTCCAACTACATATTTGATCTATTTTTCTTTTAAAGTTCCAATTGCGTACGTGCACTCTTACAACCACATTGTGACACACTTTAACCCCTTCCACATTAAAAAGAAACCGTAATCTTTAAATGAAAGAAGCAGAATTTAAAATTCTATTTAAAAAAAGAGCATAAAATACAAAAAAAAAATCGTTTGCTTTTCATTTAGAACACAAACTAATCCACAACCTCTAGACGAACAACACGTTTTTCATTAACAACAGAAAAAAGGCCATAAAATTTATAACAAAAAAACAGAATTGAAACAAAAACAAAAACAGAAAAAGCAATACAATTCCGATTTAATGTTTAGAAACGAATTGAAAGAAATACCCTGAATAGAACAGAATTGTTTAGTTTTTTTTTAGTATAACGAAGGCAAAGAGACATTTGACTGATTTCTATTGTTAACAAATTGATGAAGCAATAATGCATAGAACATTAGAAATAATAATAATAAAAAATATATGTTATAAATAAATGTTACAAATAAAAAATTTTAAAAACCGGCCACAAATGTAAAAATCAAACTGTCACAGCAATCTGGCTTTTAAGTTAAAGAATAAAAGTTTTTTTATGAAAATAACAAAATTCTAAAGAATTTCTCCAGATTTTTTTTTTGTTTTGAAAGAAAAGAAGAGAAATTTTTCATATTTTTAAAAATGAAAGAAATAAAACTTACAATAAACATTTATTACAAAGAAAGCTTTAATATTTTAAAAGTCTTTTTTAAATAAAATGAAATAAATTTTTATTATTGTATTATTTTTATGTATTAAATTAAAAAAAAAAATTCTACAAAATTTTATTGTAAATTTGTCAATACTACTAATTAAACAATAAATTTGTTAAAAATGTTTATGTTTACAAAACTAAATTTATAGATTATTTACATTTTTATTTATTTATTTCTGTCTTATTTTAATGATAAGACACTTACTTTGGAAGCTGGTAAATATTTCACTTTAAGTTTTCTTTAATTTTTTTTTCGTTTGGTAATTGTTGCTGTTGTTGCCTTGTCAAACTTTTAACCTCAATTTGTTGTATAGAATAAACAATTTCATTAATTTTTATTGTTGTAATTGTTGATGGGTTTAATAGTTTAAGCAATAACCCTTAATATTTTCTTTATTGAAATTGATGCTGGTTTTCTGTTGTTGATTGGCATTCTTTAGCAATTTATTGTTAATTTTTAAATTGTAGACAAAATGTTTTTTTTATTATTTATTTCATGTCCAAATGTCAATTAATAATGAAAAATAGTTGTCAAAATATATGTTTGTTATAAATTAAAAATTAAAAAAAAAAAAAATCCCATAACCAAAGCCCTTGTTTTTAGAAATGATGTTATATTTCAATTCAAATTTATTTTTTTGCGTTTTTTTTTTGTTTTAAAATTTGTTAATCATTCTTTTATATTTGCTAAGAGTAAAACTAATCTGCAAACTATAACTAAAGTAGAACTGAAGTAGAACTGAACTAGAACTAAACTAGAACTAAACTAGAACTGAACTAGAACTGAACTAGAACTGAACTAGAACTGAACTAGAACTGAAGTAGAACTGAACTAGAACTGAACTAGAACTG
>NC_060952.1:93359368-93377741 GCF_022045245.1 Lucilia cuprina | reverse complement strand
TCTATCTATCTATCTATCTATCTATCTATCTATCTATCTATCTATCTATCTATCTATCTATCTATCTATCTATCTATCTATCTATCTATCTATCTATCTATTTCTTAAAATCTTTAAAATTACAAAAGTTTCTTCACTTTTTGTTTATATCCTTCTGCATAAGTTTGATATCGCTGGCGGTAACTTTAAGTTTTAAAACATTGAACATTTAAATATGTAAACAAACAAATATTTTCCAAATATGTTGCTATGTTGCTACAACAATTAACAACGACAATTGTTTATTGTCAAATTAAAGTAATTTGTCTACAACACATTTATTAAAAAAATATTTAAAAACTATGTTTATATAAAAATATATGTTCAAAACCAATGTCGTTTTTATATTGGTTTGTATAAAACAAATGAAAAAGACAACAAAAATCTAGTTAGTCATTAATTTAACAACAACAACATTATTTTCACTACTTCTCCTTTAAATTCAAACATGCGTGTTTAATTTGTAGTTGGGAGTAGTTTTTTTAAATTTTTTTGTTTTTTTGATGAACATGAACTTTTGTAAAAATTATAGAAAATTTTAATGTCTTTAAAAGCAAAATAAAAAAATATATATAATTTTTAATATTTAAATAACATGCAATAGTAAATTGTTATTTTTTGTTTAAAATATTATTAAGTAGTTTGAAGAGTTTTTTTTTTGCTAATACAAGTTTAACTTGTTGCAAATAATTAAAATTTTGTTTGAAAACTAAAAATTTTGTTCATTAAGCTATAAAAAACTTGTTAGATTATTTGGAAATTAAGTGTTTGAAAAGCTTAGCAACATGTTGCTAAAGAAAATTAACAAGTTTTGTTTAAGTAATCATTATTTTTAATAAAATATACTAAAAACTTGGCAATTTATTTAAAGAATTAATAAAGATGTTTAGCAACATGTTGCTAGCAACATAATTAAACCGTAACAATAGATTTCAAGTAAATATTATTGGTATTATTAAGTTGTTTTTATAAAAGTAAAATTTAAGTTTTTTTAGGTTTTAAAGAGTTTAGCAACATGTTGCTAGACGAATAATCAGGTGTGAAACATTATAAAAACATTAGTTTATTAAAAGAAAAACATTTTGATTAAATTTACAAGCAATTTAAACAAGTTATATATTACTAATTGTCAGTATTTGACTATTAACAACTGCCAAAAGTCTTGGCAACATGTTGCTAAGAAATTTTTTGACAATTTACAGATTTAAAACTTAGTTAAACATTTTGCTTTTTTTAATCAAAAGAACAATCACAGGAAAATCGTTTTAAATTTTATCTAAGCTACATGTGTCTGGCAACATTAAATCGTTACGGCAACATGTTGCTAACAATAATTTTTGGAAAAACAATGTTTTATATACAATTTGTCATTATATTGTTAATATAATAACAATTAAAAGAAATAATGTTGTTACCTAATGACAGAAACATGTTGCTGGCAACATACGCAAGTCTTGGCAACATGTTGCTAAAGAAATTTTCAAAAAAAAAAAAAACAAGATTTGACTCATAATTACAGCACAAAACAAATTTCTTCTTTATTTATATATTACTTCAGCAACATGTTGCTAGCAACATTTTGAATTATTCATCTTAATGAACACTTTAATTAAAATTTCATATTTCTTCTTTTATTTTCAGGTAAATTTTCAACAATTGCTGTAAAATTCTTTAAATAAGATTCATTCACAAACCAGGTATCTAAAGTAAAAGAATTTTAGTCTTTTGTAACGATCACAACTTGATTGTTTTTAAAGAATTTTTGTCACCTTAATTAAAGTTCTATTCAAAGTTATATTTATTTCTTTTTCAACACGTGTTATTTTTAAAACCAAATAATAAAACATTTAAAGCTAAAGTTTATTGACTCTAAAGCCTTTCCTTAACAACATAAATATTTAATAAATTAACTTTTTTTCTTTAAGAAAATTAATGTTTATTTTTCATTAGCATAACAATTCAATCCCAGACTACTCTTCAGTATTATGACAGTATTGTAAAAATAAAAACAACAATTTTATTTTTGACACAATGAACGTTAAAATATAAACATAAACAGTTACTAAAATTGTAAACAATAAAAAAAGGAATTTAAAAATATTTATATATAAATATTAAAAATGATAATATTTCCTCTAAAAATAAACAGTAAATTCATTAATAGCAATTAAAATCTATTTGTTTAAAATAATATTTCATAATATTACAAATAAAGTCTTATCTTGGGGGAATTTTTTTAATAAACAAAATGATTAATTATAATATTATTAATATTATTATAAATAGAAAATGTTTATAAATAGAAATAATTATTGATTTGACTTTTCTTCTTTGTTTTTAAATGAAAAAAGTGTGGATTAAAGAACTACTAAACTTTGACCTTGAAATATTGAATTATTCTTAATGCGATGTAACTAGAACTGAACTAGAACAGAACTAGAACTGAACAACAGCTGAACTAGAACTGAACTATAACTGAACTATAACTGAACTAGAACTGAACTAGAACTGAACTAGAACTGAACTAGAACTGAACTAGAATTGAACTAAAACTGAACTAGAACTGAACTAGAACTGAACTAGAACTGAACTAGAACTGAACTAGAACTGAACTAGAACTGAACTAGAACTGAACTAGAATTGAACTAGAACTGAACTACAACTGAACAAAAACTGAACTAAACTTGAACTGAACTAGAACTCAACTAGAACTGAACTAGAACTGAACTAGAACTGAACTAGAACTGAACTAGAACTGAACTAGAACTGAACTAGAACTAGAACTGAACTAGAACTAGAACTAGAACTGAACTAGAACTGAACTAGAACTGAACTAGAACTGAACTAGAACTGAACTAGAACTGAACTAGAACTGAACTAGAACTGAACTATAACTGAACTAAAACTGAGCTAGAACTGAACTAGAACTGAACTAGAACTGAGCTAGAACTGAACTAGAACCTGACTAGAACTGAACTAGAAATGCATTTTGTTGGTTTTTATATTCTTATTTTACTTCGGTTTTTTTTCAACATCTTGAAACTTTCATCAAAGCACTTGGTCTAAAGAAGAGATTTCAAAATTTTTTCGTTTTCTTCTTAAAGATCACAAATGAACATAAAGGTTGTTTGTTTGATTTGAGTTATTGTGTTGTTTTTGCTGTAGTAGTTGGTGGTGGTGGTGTTGATTCCTAAGAACTCCACTTCAAGTAGCTGTTGTTGTTTGTTGTTGCCCGTTTATGATTAGTAAGAAATTGTTTTTTTTTTGGAATTTTGAAAAATTACAACTACTGGTGTTTAACACTTCATGTTAGACAAGTACTTTAGAAGTTTAAAGAAGTATGATGTTGTTGATTATGATGATGATGATGGTTGGCTATTACTCTTCATCAGACATACATACACTTGTTCTTGTATAGGTACATGAATATTTGAGTACTTATTTATTTAGAAGAATAAGAAGAAGAAGAAAAAAATGAAGAGAAGACCTTGTGTCTTCACCAACAGCTAAACACATAGACAGCAGCAATTTTTTCTTTTTTTTTGTATGATGCCAATGATGAAGAGGGTTCTTAGGAACTTCTAACAGTGGGCTCTAAAAGTAAATTAACAAAGCTTAAGGTTACGTTAGCCATTTCTTTTCTTGTTGTGTAAGTTGAGTTGATTTTTTTTTGCAAATTAACCCACTGTGCTTAAGTTTAAACAAAGTCTTTTATATTCTGGTTGTTTTTTCTTTGTAAAAAGACCGTGAAAAGAGTAAAGTGGAACCCTTGCATTTTTTCCTTTTTTTTCCTAGACTTCTTTTCTCCCCTTTTTTCTTATTTGGTGGCAAAATAAAGAACCAACAACCTGACATGACGCGTGGGAAATTTTTTTCTAGTTTTAACTGTGTTGTATGATTTAAACACTTTTAATACACTTTTCTATAATGGAAAATAAAGTTGTTTAGATTTCAGTCTGGATAATAATTTGCCAGAAAATTCAAAAGATATTTAAATAAAAGAAAAATTGTTTAAAAATGTTTTAAAAGGTATAAAAGGTACTAATTGAAGGCAAAAAGTACTTTTAAGTAAAATGAAATATTTATATAGTAAAATATTAAAAACTTTTTTAAATAACTTTATTATTATTACTTTTTGTTCCTTTTAAGTACTTATTGCTACTAATTAGTAAAAAGGTACTTTAGGTACTTTTTTTTGGTACCTAAAAGTACTTTGATTAATATTTAAGTTTTGCTTTTAAGCAAATAACTAGCTTTACAAAAAATCCCCTTTCAGTTGGTACATTTTAATAACAAAAAGTACTTTTTAGGTACTTTTTATCATTATTTAAAGTTTCAGCTTTAAAATTATAATAAATCCATTTTTAAAGCCTTAATATTATGCCAAAACCATTTATATTTTTAAACCAGAAAAAAATCCTTTCTCCCTTGTATTTAAATTTTAATATATTCACACGTCTCAAAACCTCAAGTGGTTTTTTTTTCTCTTTTATTATTTATATGCCCCTCTTGAAAGTGTACCCTTTTCGCTTCAAGGTTTTCTTTTTCTAAAGTTCTTTATTTTCTTCTTTCCTCTGCGGCGGCATTCCATTGAAAGCTGCCAAATACCACACATTATTAGGAAAATTAACACAACAAATTCTAGAGTAGATACCATACCACTAAAATATCTCTTTTCCCCCTTTTCCTTAAGTTCCAACGGAAATACATTTTTATTTAAAAAGGTAATTTTATTTTCACGCATAGAAATTCTTGGAAATAAAAAGTGGAAAGGAGTGAAGTGTGTTCTTGTAAAATTGTACTTATTTAGGGAAATAAGATGGGTTGTAAGAGACTAATAAATAAATATTGTTACAAATTTCTGTTAAAATTTTTAAGAAATTTTTTAAAGTATTTGTTTAAAATGTTATCAGTTGTTGTCTTAATGTATTGGAAATAATGTCGAAAGTCAATAGATGGGGTGACAGAAATAGGTGTGTTAAAAACCTGGTGTTTTAAAGGTGAGGTTTGGAAGCAGATTGAATGACACGAGTTTTTTTAAACTTAACTTTTTTAAAGGGAAATCTAGTTATTGATTGACTTTTCTCTATACAAAAAGAATTAATGATACATTTTCTCTAGAAAAGTAATATTAAAATTAAATAATATAAAGTTATCGAAAGTTATCGATAACTTTTCTTTGCAATTAATTATAAAAAAACTAAAGTTATCGACAACTTTTTCAAGAAATTTTAAGTTTTCAATAACTTGTCTGTAGAAAAGTAAAGTTATCTAAAAGGTTTTAAATTGTTTAGCTTTAGCAACATGTTGCTGCAACAAATATTAAAATGAAGTAATATAAAGTTATCGATAACTTTTCTTTAGACTTTGTTATAAAAAAAACTAAAGTTATCGAACACTTTTCTAAAGAAATTATAAGTTTTCAACTATAACTTGTCTATAGAAATCTAAAGTTATGTAAATGGTTTTAAATTGTTTAGCTTTAGCAACATGTTGCTGCAACATATCCTTGAAAGTTGAAATCATGTTTAAATTTTTAATTTCTATTTTAAAGTGTTAATAAACTTGATGCCCATTGAAAAATTTAAAATTTTCTATAATATAACATAAATTTATAGTAAGCAACATGTTGCTGCAACATTTTTCAATACGTAATAAAATAGTTTTTCATTTAAACATATTAATAAACATAAACTTATGCTTAATTTTAAATAAAATTGAGGTTTTATTATTATTAATATAAAACGGGGTTAAGCAACATGTTGCTGCAACTTTTTTAACAGAACCAAGTTTTTAATTTATAATATAATTGATTTGTTAGCAATAAATTAAAAAAATTAATTTTTAAACAAATTTTTAAATTTTTGTAAATTTATGAAAAAATTGTTCTAGCAACATGTTGCGGAAACAATTTATGAATCTTGAAATTAAAATTTTCTTTTTTCAAATCTTGCTTAGTTTTAATATTAATAAAGAAAAGTCATTTTCATGCATTTTAAGCTAAAGTAAGATATAGCAACATGTTGCTGCAACATTTTTTTGTCAACTCAAAATCTTCTTAATTTTGATTTTTTTTTAAATCATTTTGACATTTTTTTAAGTAAGCACTTGGTAAGAAATAAAATTTTTAATAAAATTTTATATAAAATTGTAGCAACATGTTGCAGCAACATTTTTTTTAAACTCAAACTCTTGGTCAATTTGATTTATTTTAATTATTTAAAAATTGTTTTCTTAAGCAAACACTTGGTATGAAATAAAATTTTACATAACATTAATTTTAGCAACATGTTGCTGCAACATTTTTAAAGTTCATAATCTTGTTGATTTTAGAATTTTAAAAATTTTTCAAGATTTTTTAAGCAAACATTTGATAAGTAATCAAAATTTTTAATAAAATTTTATATAAAATAATTTTTTAGCAACATGTTGCTGCAACATTTTTTTAGTTCATAATCTTGTTATTCTTGTTAATTAGGATTTTTTTTAATTTTTTTTTTGAGCAAACACTTGGTAAGAAATAAAATTTTTAATAAAATTTTATATAAAATATTTCTAGCAACATGTTGCTGCAACATTTTATGAATAGCAAATATGGTATAAAAAGCAATTTTCTTAATTTTATTTTTTTTAATTTTTTATAATCAGCATACTTTTAAATAAAATTGGGATTTTTAGTACAATTTGACATTCAATTTCAACTGAAACATGTTGCTGCAACATGTTTTTTAGCAAAAACCAAAACACGAACCAAAATTTGTTTTTAAACAGGTATTTAGGGAATTATTATAAAACTTCTTTCTCTAAATCCACATAAATGTGTCTTTGGCAACATGTTGCAGCAACATGTTGTATACACAATATTGTGTTAAATTCAAAATATTTGCTTTTTAACTGTTTCTTATTTGTATTTAAATAAAATACATTTCATTTTTCTTAAAGTTAGTTCTAGCAACATGTTGCTAAAGAATTTTTCCTCACAAAATTGTATAATTTATAAGAAAATTAAAAACAAAAAACTATTAAAACTTATAATAAATACCTTAAAAGTTATAATATTTTTATTAACAACTTCTAACAATCTCCTCATTAGATTAGATCACCTTTTATGCAAATTAATCATGTGTCATGAAAAGTATGTTTTTTATAAGTGATTGATATTGTTAAATAAATTACAAAAATATGTTTATTAAATGTTTTAAAATAAACTTATTAATAACAATTCATATGAATTAAATTATTTAAATTAAGTTTGTTTTTCTACTTACAAGACAAGCTACAATATTTTTTTTTATTTCTTGGCTAAAAACCATGACCTTATTTTTTTTGGTTAAGCTTTTTGTGGCAAGTTTAAAGATAAATTCTTTGGCTTTTTTTTGTATTTCTTGCTGTAACCCTGGTTGCTGTTTTACTTATGACACTTGAAAATGGATTAAAAAGCCAGTATGGAGAGAAAAATAATAGTGTTTAGTTTTAAGTTTTGATAAACATAAAATTGATTTCGATTTGTTAAAGAGATCTTGTGGTCAACAAAAAACTTTGACATATTAATTAATCTGTTTTGTAGATATGACTTTACATGACATTGAATAATAAGTGTTTGATTTCGTTTTACTGTACCCTACGGCAGGCTAGTTAAAAGAAGTTAAGTATTAAAGACAATTTTGAAAAAAAAATCGGAAAATTTTGAAGATTTACTGAAATTAAGCTCTAAAAATGGAAAAATGGAAAGTTTTAGTTTATTTACAATGTTGGACTTAGCAACATGTTGCTGCAGCACTTGCTCAACATGAACATGGTTAAATTATAAAATTTTTCTTGTAGAAATCTTCCTTGGTCAGTCTTAAAAAGTAATATAATCTTTTTGTGACAATTTTTATTACAATTACTTCTGGCAACATGTTTCTGCAACATTGTTTTTTATTTGACTCAAAACAATTAAATTTTTGTCAGAATTTCTTCAAATGCCTTATTTTTCTTAGTTTAAAGTAAATTTTATTTTGTTTGAGTTTTTATCTTAACTTGGTCCTAGCAACATGTTGCTGCAACACTTGCTGAAAATAAGTGTGGTTAAATAATACTTTATTTTAGAAAAATTCCTTTGTCAATTTTAAAAGGAAATGTAGTTGTTTTGTTACAATTTTTATTAAAACTAGTTCTGGCAACATGTTGCATCAACATTGTTTTTAACACAAAATAATAAAATTTTCATCATAATTTCTTTAAATGCTTTACTTTTCTAAGTTAAATAGAAATTTCTGTTTATTTGAGTTTTTATCTTATCTTGGTCCTAGCAACATGTTGCTGCAACACTAGCTTAACGTAAACTTAGTTAAATTATAACATTTTTCTTTAAGAAAGTATCTTTTAACAGTCTTCAAGAGAAATAGAGTCGCATTGTGGCAATTTTTCTTAATTTCAGTCAACAAGTTGCTGCAACATTTTTTTTAATAAAACGATAACATTTTTATCACAATTCCTTCCAATGCTTTATAATTTTAATTTTAGGAGAAAATGTTCATTCTTTTTTAATCTAACGTTGCTCTTAGCAACAAATTGCTGCAACACTTGCTAAACATAAATTTGTTTAAATTTAAAAGTTTTCCTTTAAAAAAGTTTCTCTATAGTTTTATGTTTAATGTGAAATTTAAGTTTGTTTGGTTTTTTTTTTCAAATTTGGACTTAGCAACATGTTGCTGCAACACTTGCTAAATATAAATTTTGTTTAGTTTTAAAATTTTCTTTAAGAAAATTTCTTTTTCACAAGTTTAAAGAATTATATTCGTTTTTTTTATTAAAAATAGTATTGGCAACATGTTGCAGCAACATTGTTTTTTTCTAATAAAATTTATATACAATAATCTTAAAATGCTTTTTAATTTTATATTTAACAAAAAATTAAATCTCATTGAAATTTTTCCTTTAGTTGCATGTAGCAACATGTTGCTGCAACATTTTAGAACACAATAAATATTAAAAAAAAAAAATTTATATTTTTTTAATTAAAATGGTTCAAATAAGGAAACCAAGGGAAAATATGCAAACTCTTTACTTTTATTGAAATTTAACATGATGTTGATTTTTGCAACATGTTGCAGCAACATTTTTTAACAAAAAATTCCATCAATTTAGAACAGTATTTCTTCATTTTAATTGTAATCCTTATTCTCAGGGAATATTTAAATTTTTTATTAAATTTTACTTAATATGATATCTAGCAACATGTTGCAGCAACATTTTTTGAACAAAAAATTCCATCAATTTAGAACAGTATTTCTTCATTTTAATTGTAATCCTTATTCTTAGGGAATATTTTAATTTTTTATTAAATTTTACTTAATATGATATCTAGCAACATGTTGCTGCAACATTTTTTTGCATACTTTTGAACAGAAAATGCATTTTTTTGACAGAAAATTTAATTTTTGTTAAATATAATAAATCTTCTTCAATTTATCCTAAAATATTAAACAGAAAACACGATAATCTTTTTTATATTAAACAGGCAACACATGTTGCCTAAAGGTCACAGCAACTTTTTTTCATTAAGTTTAACCGGTAAAACTACCTAAAAACAGCAGAAAACACTTTCAATTTGAATCTTTGTTGTTAAAATTTAGTTTTGAACAATATTTCTGGCAAAGTTTTAAAACATTTTTTATTTATTAAAAAAACAAAAAACAACAAAAGAGTTTATCCTACGATTATGGTTTAAGACTAAAGAAATTTATGTTGCACTTTAAATTAAATACACAACCATAACCTTCACTTTTTTTTTGTTGCCAAGTATTTTAACTGATATTTCTCTTTATTTTTTTTCGTTAAGACATTTAAAAGTTACAAGATTGTCTGTCAGGCTTCTTTTGGCGGATAGACCTTCATAACAAGATTGTCATAAATTAACATTTATACATACAACACAATGACACAAGACTGAACACGAATGAATATATAAAGATTTCCTATAATAAGAAAAAATTATAAATTCCAAACCAAAAAGAAAAAAAAAAACTAAATTCAAAACTAAAAGTGTCAGATTTAATTAATATTGTTGGTTAAAAGACACAGCAAAAGACATAAAATGTTGAAAGAAAAAAATTGGCAACAAAACTGCACTTAAAAGAAGTATTATAAACAAGGCTAGCTATAGTCATAGCTAAAGATTATGAAAAATTTTAAATTTAAAAGAAATTTTCATTCAAAACTGCTTTAGCAACATGTTGCTAAACTATTTTCAAGTTGATTTGTATAAAATACAATCAATTTTAATAATTTTCCGCTAAATTTTATAACAAGTACAAGTTCAAGTAATAAAAAATGTTGCAGCAACATGTTGCTAGTTATAAATTATGCAGAATATTATTAAAATAATTAAATTAAAAAATCCTACTTTTTATAAAGGAAAATTTGTAAGTTTTGGTTCAAAAAAATATTGCAGCAACATGTTGCCAAGCCCGACCTTAACAAAAATTTGAAAAAATTCACATTTTTCTTATACAAATATGTTTGAAAACCTGTCAAAACAAAAATTTCTTAAAATTTTATTAAAAAATTAATGTTGAAAAATGTTGCAGCAACATGTTGCCTAAATTCTTTAACAATTAAATATCTACAAAAGTCGGAAAAAATCACATTTTTCTTATATAAATATGTTTGAAAACCTAGCAAAACAAAAATTTCTTAAAATTTCATAAAAAAATGAATGTTAAAAAATGTTGCAGCAACATGTTGCCTAAATTCTTTACAGATTAAATATCTATCAATTAAGCAAATTTGATTTGATTTAAGTTTATTTATTAAGAAAAAATTGAAAATTTCTCTTTTAAACACATTTTAGTACCAAAAAATGTTGCAGCAACTTGTTGCAGAGAATAATATGTTTTAAAAAAAATTAAACATTTTTCACTAAAAAATAACTTCAAAATATTTTAGAAATAAAATTTTGGTAATTAACACAAAATCCAAGGAAATTAAATTGTTGCAGCAACATGTTGCTAAGACCAATTTAAAGAAAAAATGCTAAATTTTCATTTTTTTAACATTGAAATATGTTTAAAATTTTATAAAACAAACAATACTCAAAAATATATTAAAACATTGAGCAAAAAAATATTGCAGCAACATGTTGCCACAGACAAAGTTATTTCAAATCATAAAAAATAAAGTGTTTTACAATAAATTATAACAAAACATATTTTAGAAATAAAATAATTTTTTTATTTAAAAAGAAAATGTTGCAGCAACATGTTGCTTAGGTTAACCTAAAGAAATTCGTATTTTTCATTGAAAATAGGTTTTAAAACGTATTTTAACCACAATTTTACAAATATTTTTATTAAAACCATTGCTTACGAATGTTGCAGCAACATGTTGCGAAATTTTTTTACAGATTAAATTGCTATAAAAAAGTTGTTTGAAATTTAGTTTTAATTTTGTACATTTTTGCAGTAAAAATTTTTGCTGCAACATGTTGCCAAGAATACATTTATTTAAAATTACAATAAACAAAGTTTTTATTCGAAAAAACTTGCCTTAAAATATTTTTTAGAAATAAAATATTTTGAATTACACAATAATTCACGTTAAAAGGAAGACGTTGCAGCAACATGTTGTTAAAGTTAATCAAAAGAAAAATTCATATTTCTTAGTGAAAATATGTTTTTCTATCATGTTTATTAATAATATTTAATGAAACTTAGTGTTAAACAATGTTGAGCAACATGTTGCCAAAGTCAAGTTTTACAAAACTTCAAAAATTTAACTTTTTTTTGGAATTTTGTTTTAAAATGATGTGTAAAAAAATTAACAATCTTTTTTGCAAAAGAAATGTTAAAGCAAAATGTTGCCAAAACAAAACATTTCCCTAAATTAAGGTTAATAATTTAAACGAAGCAAAAGTTTAAACAAAAATACTATTTTATTTATTGATAAAGTAATTTTATCTGTAAAATCATTAAAAATTTTCCTTCCAAAGATTTTACCTCACAAAATTAAACAATTTACTATAATTTTCATTATTTTCCACAATTTTGCTCTAATAATAAATATCTCTAAAAATAACCATAATTCTTATTAAACACCCACATAAATTCTAAGGAACTGGTAGTAACTGCTGTAACTGAAAATAACTATATACACATTAGTGCAACAAAACAAGGTCAATTGGCTTTTTTCTAGAAAAAAAATCATCATCTTTCCATACATAGAGAATAGTAAGTAGAAGTAGGAGATATAACAACTAAATGCAACCAACCGAACCAAACCGAACTCATCACTACAAGAAAACATCGATCTAAACAACTTCTAACATAATTCTGGTTTAACTACATTCATACAACTTGATTGTATGTTAAAGAGGAACATATTGGGAATATATAGTTTCAACTATATATATTTTTTTGTCTCTTACTCTAGTTTTTATCCATTATTATTACGTTTAGGAAGAGAAAAAAACAGAAGAAGAAATTCTAAAAATAAATCTTTTTTCTAAACTTTGGTCATCATCATCAGCGTCATGATCCAAAAAAAAAAAAATTACCATTAGTTTGTCTTATTATTACATGAAAAACTACATAACAACAAAAACTTGTCATTTTGAAAAAAATTAGCAGAAGCTATAGAAAAAGAAAATTACAACAAAAGCTATATAGATTAGATCTTTACTTAAGATCATAATATTACTATCAAAATAAAAAGAATTAGCAGTAGTAAGAAAGACTGACAAGTCCATAAACTAATTTATACCCACAAACACGTCCATACAATAGTGACAAGTCAATAGACTAACCCAAAGACTAGTCGGACTAGGAGTCTACTGACTACTCTAGTCTTGACTGTAGACTATTTTATAGTCTCCACTATAGACTATTCTATAGTCTCGACTATAGACAACTCTATAGTCTTGACTATAGACAACTCCATAGTCTTGACTATAGACAACTCCATAGTCTTGACTATAGACTATACTATAGTCTTGACTGTCTAATAGTCTCAACTATAGACTACTTTATAGTCTAGACTATAGACTATTCTATAGTCTAGACTATAGACTATTCTATAGTCTAGACTATAGACTATTCTATAGTCTAGACTATAGACTATTCTACAGTTTCGACTGTAGACTATTATATAGTCTCAACTATAGACTATTCTATAGTCTTGACTATAGACTATTCTATAGTCTCGACTATAGACTATTCTATAGTCTTGACTATAGACTATACTATAGCCTTGACTATAGACTACTTTATAATCTCAACTATAGAACATTTTGTAGACTATTACATAGTATCGACTAGAGACTATTCTATAGTATCGACTAGAGACTATTCTATAGTATCGACTGGAGACTATTCTATAGTTTCGACTATAGACTATTCTGTAGTCTCTATTATAGACTATTCCATAATCTCGATTATAGACTATTTAATAGTCTCGACTATAGACTATTTAAAAGTCTAGACTATCGACTATTTTATTGTCTCGACAATTGACTATTCTATAGTCTGGACTAAAGACTATTCTATAGACTTTACTATAGACTATTCTATAGTCTCGACTATAGACTATTCTATAGTCTCGTCTATAGACTATTCTATATTCTTGACTATAGACTATTCTATAGTCTTTACTATAGACTATTCTATAGACTTTACTATAGACTATTCTATAGTCTTTACTATAGACTATTTTATAGCCTCGACTACACACTATTCTATAGTCTCGATTATAGACTATTATAGACTTTTCTATAGTCTCGACTATAGATTAATCTATAGTCTCGACTATAGACTAATCTATAGTCTCGACTATAGACTATTCTATAGTCTCGACTGTAGACTATTCTATAGTGTCGACTATAGACTATTCTGTAGTCTCCATTATAGACTATTCTATAGTCTCGACTATAGACTATTTTATAGACTCGACTATAGACTAATCTATAGCTTCGACTATAGACTATTCTATAGTCTCGACTATAGACTATTCTGTAGTCTCGACTATAGACTATTCTGTAGACTCCATTATAGACTATTCTATAGTCTCCATTATAGTCTCGACTATAGACTATTCTATAGTCTCGACTATAGACTATTCTATAGTCTCGACTATAGACTATTCTATAGTCTCGACTATAGACTATTCTATAGTCTCGACTATAGACTATTCTGTAGTCTCGACTATAGACTATTCTGTAGTCTCGACTATAGATGGTTCTATAGTCTCGACAACAAACTATTCTATAGTCTGGACTACAGACTATATTATAGTTTCGACTATAGAATATTATATAATCTCGACTATAGACTATTGTTTAGTCTCGACTATAGACTATTCTATAGTATCGACTATAGACTATTCTATAGGAGAGTTTTTTATGTCCGATATTAAAAAAAAAAATTGATAAATTATAATTTTTGTTTTTTATTTTTTTAATTTTCTAACCTTCCCACTGATTGACAACTGTATTAATAAAATTTAAACACAACCACCAACTGTCATTTGCTCCATTAATTAGCAGATGTCATTTTATTGTTTTAAATGATAAACTTGTCTGCTGTCCAAATAAAATCTAAAATTAAGCAACCATTTTTAAAAATGAATCATTCACAAAAAAAATTAACATAAAACTTGGCCAAAAATAACAAAAAATAGCGGAACTTACTTAGGTAACCACATTAATAAACAAAAAACACTCAAGAACATTTTTAGAATCTTTAAAAATCAACCAAAAAAAAAAAAAAATTGATATTCTTTTACTCACTTGCCACCAGTAAATTTTAACACTTTAATGCAAAAACTCTTGAAGAAAAATCGCAATTTCTACAGTTGAAAAACAACAAATATTCAATATCATATGCTAAAACTGAAAAACTGAAGATCGTGCCAAAAATAATAAAATTTAACAACTACAAAAAACTGAAAGAATATTTAAGAAAATAAATAAATAAAACTACAAAATCCAGAAACGCAATATTTAAAATTAACCCTTAAAAGGGACTTTAAAATTTTGCATATGGAAAAAAATAGATTAAGAAAATATTATTCTTAATTAAGCAATACTTTTTCATTAAAAATACTTAGATCATGAAACTTTAGAAATCTGAAAATTTTCTTTATTTAAAAATATTTTAAACATTTTCTTTTTTTCTAGTTTTCTTTGATTTAAAAGTTCTATTTAAAAACTTTAACACCATTTAAGGGTTAATTAACATAAATAAAATGACTCACTTTTTAATACACACAAAAACACACCCATTTGCCTTTTTTTTATTATAAGCAAAAATTATGTAATGATCATTAAGTATATCTTCTGCTTTATAAACTATGAAATCTTCATCATTATCATAATGATAATATTTGTCTTACATACATACATTCATACGTATGTATGTATTTATTCTTATAAATTATGGGCGGCTTTTTATTGTATAGAAAACAACAATAAAGCAAACTTGTTAAGGCAAATTAGCTTGTTTCACTACCAACAACACTAGTATAAAATTCACTAAAGGCAACAACAGCAACAACAACACCAACATCAAAACATAAACAAAGACACTAAACTTAAAAGCAGCAACAACTGCTACAAGAACTAAATTCCCCAAGTACTCTGATCGTACTAACATAACAGGATTGAAAAAAAAAAGAAAAAACCTACAAGGAAACTATAACTACAAAAACAACAACAACCAAATGAAGAAAAAACATAAGAGCCTATCGAACCAGGCAGGGAAAATTAGTACTTTTAGAAATTCTTATATTACTAAGAATAGTCTATAGTCTAATGTTTAGCCTAGTTTATATTCTAGTCTATAATCTAGTCTATAGTCTAGTCTATAGTCTAGTCTATAGTCTAGTCTATAGTCTAGTCTATAGTCTAGTCTATAGTCTAGTCTATAGTCTAGTCTATAGTCTAGTCTATAGTCTAGTCTATAGTCTAGTCTATAGTCTAGTCTATAGTCTAGTCTATAGTCTAGTCTATAGTCTATAGTCTAGTCTATAGTCTAGTCTATAGTCTAGTCTAGTCTATAGTCTAGTTTATAGTCTAGTCTATAGTCTATAGACTAGAATGTAGTCTAGTCTTTAATCTAGTCTATCGAATATTTTTAAATGTTTCCTTGTTTTTTTCTCTCTTGGCATTTCCTTTCTATTTCATGAAGAAAAACTTACAAAGAAACTGAAATTTATCAACAAATATTTTAAGTAAATAATTCCTAGTAAAATAAAATGAATGTTTTAACTATTTGTATGGGTTCTTTGCCTTATAGTCAACATTTAAATATTAAAGAAAAATTTCAAGTTTTACTTAATGTTTGTGTTGTTGTTTTTTTTTTTTTTTTTTTTTTGATTTTTTTTTTTTGCATGTCACCCAAACAACATAAAACATTAAAACAAAATTATTATACCAAAAAAAAAAGGAATGAGCATTCGTTCGGTTTAGTTAATGTAAACATAAAATAGTTTAGCAGAATAAACAATAATAGCAAAGTGTATGTAATAATAACAACAACTAAACCGGAAGTTTACAAAAACTAAACTATAACTATGTAAGAGAAGAAGATATAGAAAAACATTTGATTACTTTTTAAATACATAGACTCATACTTTAGTAATAAACTAAACATTATAATGGGTTCTAAATTCTTAAAGCAGAGCTGGAGAAATGTTATTGAAGTTGTAAAAGCTCTTCTTTAAAACTTAAGCTAAAGTGTTACGTTAGCCAACTCTGCTACTCTTCTCATTTTTACAGTTTTACATAAATAATCACACTAATGGTGTGTTTAAGAAGAAAAAACTTGCACACACACACACATGCTCATTAAAGCTTAATGAGAGAGCTTACAAATACTCATTCGTACACGATTATTTATATGCATATGTATGAATGTATGAACATATGTAAATTACCACTAAATATTTAACAAAATTAGAATGTTAATAAAGAGTAGAATTGAAAAAAAATTAACAAGAACATTTGAACAAATTAACAAAGTGAAGCAGAACGATCAATGACATTTAACGAATATAAATCGTTTGATTGGTTTTATGTATTTTACTGGAGTGTTGTTCAATTGTCTCATCTATCATGAACAAAATGGAAAAAAAGTACTGTGAGTTGCACCACACCTTAGAAGTTTTGTTTTTGATTTTAGCGTATTTTTTTTTTATTTTTTGCAGTAATTAGACTAACAAAGATAGAAATAGGAATTTTTTAGAATCATATGTAACATTTAAAGAAAAATAAAGTTTCGTTAAGTTTCTTAAACATTCGTTAGGTCAGAAATTTCTATTGTTTTAAACTAAAAGCTGTCTAAGCATTATAAATATGTTGAAAATTTTTCTCTAGCTCATTCCCGTTCAAATATAAAGTTTCGTTAAGTTTCAAAAACTTTCGTTAAATAGAAAATTTCTTTTGATTTCAAATATATTTTAGCATAAATGTACAAAAATATAATAAACCCCTTTCTAACGCATTCCGTTTCAAAACGAAAGTTTCGCTAAGTTTTAAAAACTTTCGTTAAGTGAAATTTTTTTTATCGATTTCCAATATATTTTAGTATAGATTTACAAAAACATAAAGAACTCCTTTCGAGTGCATTCCGTCTCAAAAATAAAGTTTCATTTAGTTTCGAAAACCTTCGTTTAGTTGAAAATTACTCTAGACATTTACTATTCTATAACCATCTGGCATCTCTAGTTGTAGACATTTCCCCTCTTTATAAAAAAACTATAAAAAAAACTCCGCATTAAATTAAACAACAACATCCTTGAATTAATTTTAAGTATTATTTGTGAATATTTGTTTATTTTATGACTTTAACTATTTTTTTATTATTATTTTTTGCATTCATATATTTTTATAGTTTTTATTATTTATTTTCTTATTAATTTTTTGCAAGTTTTGTAAGAAATAAAAAATCAAACACCCACATTAAAAAGCTATATTTATTTTGTTTTCTCTGTAGGGGTTTTTTGTTATTGTTTGCTTTTGTTTGTTTTTGGTGCATTTCTTTTAACATTGACTGTTGTGTAGTGTGGTGCAGAGATGGAAATAGAAATTATGAATAAATTCTACTAAGGAGTAGATAAAAGATTGGAGTAAAGACTGGACTAGACTATAGACTATACTACAAGCTATATTACAGACTACACTATACACTTGATTATAGACTAGACTACAGACTAGACTATAGACTAAACTATAGACTAGACTATAGACTAAACTATAGACTAGACTAGACTATAGACTAGACTATAGACTAGACTATAGACTAGACTATAGACTAAACTATAGACTAGACTATAGACTAGACTATAGACTAGACTATAG
>NC_060952.1:93353966-93359268 GCF_022045245.1 Lucilia cuprina | reverse complement strand
TGCTTGATGTCAAGCCAAGTTTTCTATAGAAAAGTTGCTTGATGTCAAGCCAAGTTTTCTATAGAAAAGTTGCTTGATGTCAAGCCAAGTTTTCTATAGAAAAGTTGCATGAAATCAAGCTTGGCTTTCTATAGAAAAGTTGCTTGAAGTCAAGCTTGGTTTTCTATAAAAAAGTTGCTTGAAGTCAAGCTTGGTTTTCTATAGAAAAGTTGCTTGAAGTCAAGCTTGGTTTTTTATATAAAAGTTGGTTGTTGTCAAGCCTTGTTTTCTATAGAAAAGTTGTTTGATGTCAAGCCTGGTTTTCTATAGAAAAGTTGCTTGATGTCAAGCCTGGTTTTTTATAGAAAAGTTGCGTGATATCAATCCCCGTTTTCTATTGAAAAGTTGCTCGATATCAATCCAAGCTTTCCTTACAAAAAAAATTATTGACGTCAAGAAAAGTTCCCTGATATTGCTTGATAGAGCAAATTTTAGTTAAATATTTTCTCTGTGCAAGATTGTTAATCACTGTTCATCTCAATTGTATCCCTCATCTTGCAATTTTGAATTAAATTATTTTTTGCGGTTTAAAGAAGCAACGTAGAAAATAATTTTTGAATTAAAATCTTTATTATATTTCATTCTATAGTGGCAAATTACGAAAATTGTTCGCATTCAATTAAATTTAATTCAATTTAATTTAAAATGCAATTTATACATCTACATATGAATGAATGAATGAATAAAACAGATAGAATGAAAAGAAGCAAAAATTATACAATTTATTCAAACTCCCTTTGAAAAAAGTGAAGTATATATAATGGTGGGAATAAAACAACTCAATCCTTAAAGCATAGAAAATAGAAAAAAAAACTTGAAAGAGTTTTATTCCAAAAACATTTAATTAAATAATAATTATTTAAAAATCATTAAAAAAGCTTTTATAAAACTGACCAATATTTTTTTTTTTTAATAAATTAGAGTTGCCTTATAGTTTTCTGATCTAAGCAGAGTTGCCATATTTGTTAAATACTGTGTAAAAATGCTTTTTAGAAAATTTTTTATTTAACTTACTTTTTTCTAAAACTTCTAGTTTGTTGTCTTAAGATTTGTCAAAAATCTGCAAAAAAAAAATTAAAGAAAAATTATTTTAATAATTTTATTTTTTTAATGAAATTTTAAATTAATTTGTAAATTATCACGTAATTTATTTTTGAATAACATCGTTAATTTTTGCAACTAATTAAAATCTTATAAATAATAGTTTTATTGCATTCCATCATGAGTTTGCAAAAACAAAAGTAAATAATATTTTTTATTCATTATACAATCATCAAGATTAAATTGAAACAAATATGGAAAAAAATGTATATAAAATATTTAACAAGAACAAACGTGTTGAATTGTAGGGAATGCAAAAAATATAAATAAAACACTAAAATACAATGACATTGTATTCTTTATTGTTTAAACAAATTGCAAATAGACAAAAACATTTTTAGCAACAAAGCAATTTTGCAAAAAAAAGTTGCCTGTCTCTAGGCAACTTATTTGAAAGTTTTCCTACAGAAAAATTGCTTGATGTTAAGCCAGGTTAGGCCTGGTTTTCTATAGAAAAGTATCTGGATGTCAAGCCAAGTTTTCTATAGAAAAGTTGCTTGATGTCAAGCCTAGTTTTCTATAGAAAAGTTGCTTGATGTCAAGCCTAGTTTTTTATAGAAAAGTTGCTTGATGTCAAGCCTAGTTTTCTATAGAAAAGTTGCTTGATGTCAAGTTTAATTTTCTATAGAAAAGTTGCTCGATGTCAAGTTTAGTTTCCTATAGAAAAGTTGCTCGATGTCAAGCTTAGGTTTCTATAGAAAAGTTGCTTGATGTCAAGCCTAGTTTTCTATAGAAAAGTTGCTTGATGTCAAGCCTAGTTTTCTATAGAAAAGTTGCTTGATGTCAAGCTAAGTCAAGTTTAGTTTTCTATAGAAAAGTTGTTTGATGTCAAGTTTAGTTTTCTATAGAAAAGTTGCTTGATGTCAAGTTTAGTTTTCTATAGAAAAGTTGCTTGATGTCAAGACAAGTTTTCTATAGAAAAGTTGCTTGATGTCAAGACAAGTTTTCTATAGAAAAGTTGCTTGATGTCAAGACAAGTTTTCTATAGAAAAGTTGCTTGATATCAAGCCAAGTTTTCTATAGAAAAGTTGCTTGATATCAAGCCAAGTTTTCTATAGAAAAGTTGCTTGATATCAAGCCAAGTTTTCTATAGAAAAGTAGCTTGATGTCAAGCTTAGTTTTCTATAGAAAAGTTGCTTGATGTCAAGCTTAGTTTTCTATAGAAAAGTTTCTTGATGTCAAGCTTAGTTTTCTATAGAAAAGTTGCTTGATGTCAAGCTTAGTTTTCTATAGAAAAGTTGCTTGATGTCAAGCTTAGTTTTCTATAGAAAAGTTGCTTGATGTCAAGCTTAGTTTTCTATAGAAAAGTTGCTTGATGTCAAGCTTAGTTTTCTATAGAAAAGTTGCTTGATGTCAAGCTTAGTTTTCTATAGAAAAGTTGCTTGATGTCAAGCTTAGTTTTCTATAGAAAAGTTGCTTGATGTCAAGCTTAGTTTTCTATAGAAAAGTTGCTTGATGTCAAGCTTAGTTTTCTATAGAAAAGTTGCTTGATGTCAAGCCAAGTTTTCTATAAAAAGTTGCTTGATGTTAAGTCGAGTTTTCTATACAAAAGTTGCTTGATGTCAAGCCTAGTTTTCTATAGAAAAGTATCTTGATGTCAAGCCAAGTTTTCTATGGAAAAGTTGCTTGATGTCAAGCTTAATTTTCTATAGAAAAGTTGCTTGATGTCAAGCCAAGTTTTCTATAGAAAATTTACTTAAAGTCAAGCCTGGTTTTCTAAAGAAAAGTTGCTTAATGTCAAGCCTGCTTTTCTAAAGAAAAGTTGCTTCAAGTAAAGCCTGGTTTTCTATAGAACACTTTCCTGATATCAAATCAGCTTTTCTATAGAAAAATGGCTTGATATCAAACCAAGTTGCTTGAAGTCACGCTAGGTTTTCTAGAGAAAAGTTATTGAAATCAAGCCTAGTTTTCTTTAAAAAGTTAAAAAATTTGCAAGAAATAAATCAAGCTTTAGCATTTTTTGAAATATCCCTAGACTTCCTTTTAAATCATTAAAAATTTTCATTATTTTTTTTTAGATTTTCTAGGAAATACTTTTAATTTGAATTTTCGACCACCTAGACGTATGATTAATAATAATTATGGACTATTTAAATAAAAGCCTTTATAACTTCACTTTTTCACTTAAACAACAAAAACATTTTTAAACTTTTGCTAAAACTAACACTTTAAACTTTCTCTTTTTATGTTAACATAATGTTTTATGACATGTTATGCTACAATAAAGATTAAATAAAAATTGAAAATTATTTTTTTTTCTTTACGAAATAAATATGTATTTTTCTTAACTAATGACATATTTATGTCATTATCAATTACTTTAAACTAAATATTAAAATTGTTTTGCAATTTTGCTATATCATCAGACAGCAAAAAAAAAAAATATGAAGAAAACAAATTTCTCTTTAATCTTTTATGACAGGAAAAAGTTAACATTTACCACCCACTTTTCTAGATGCCATCAGAAAATTATTTTTTTCCTTTTTTATTTAAGTTGTAAACAAATCTCATTTGATAGCATGTCTTAAGGTGATTTTTCATTTGTGGCAAATTTTGTTGTTTCGTTCATAATTTTGTTGGCTTTGTTCTCGTTTTCTTGATATTTAACAGCATTTATCATAAAAATAAATTCTGGAATATGCCGCATATGTTACAATATTTTACTGCCTAAACGTCTTGTGCTAATGTTTTATATTGATTTTATTTTTTCTGAGGCTTTCTTTCTTTCCTTCCATCTTTCCCTACATTAAAAGCATTTATGTACATCAACAACTAAACTTTCACTTTAAGTTTTCTAATAATGTTGTGTGAGTGTGTGTGTGAGTTAGTAGTGTGCGGTTTTCTAAACTGCAGCTGCAAATTCTTTTTCTTTATCCCAGTTTTTTTAGACTTTTTTTGGGGTTTTAAATTGATATGAAAGGCGTTGGTGGTTTGAAGATTTTTTTTCCTTAAAAACCACATTAAGAATCTTAAGATCTACAATGCAGATTATGTTGGCAAAAAAAATCTAAAGCAAAAAAAAACATGTGTTAAAAATTTCTTTAATACTTACACCTAGAAACTCAAAACATAACACAACCAAAAAAAAACATAAACTTTCGCACCTGGATTCTTTAGAAAATGTTTTAAAATTTTGTATTGCAAATAAACAAGTCAAAATGTACTTTATTGAGTTTAGACAAATTTTTCCATAAAAAACTGACATAAATTTTGTCTTAAAAAACAAACAAAAACAACAACCATTTACATATAAACATAAATATGAGTAGAGACAGGATCTTAAGGTAATTTCTCTAAGACACATATGTTTTTATTGCTTTCTAATAAATTTATAAAAAAAAGGTTTTCATAATTTCTCTAAGATTTCATTAAAATAATTTCAAATTTTTAAAATTTCAACTTTAAAATATTAATACAATAAAAAATTGTTCACCTTAACGTATGATTACTTAATATTAATTATAAAGGAATTTTATTTAAGCTGCAATAACTTTGGTTTCTCTCAAGCTACGAACTCTTTTACAACCTTATTCTTTAAAAAAACACTTTAATCTTTTAATTTCTAAAGAAAACTTTTAATAAATTAAAAAACACTTTAAGTTTTAATTCAAAAATTATTTAATCTTAATTTTTTTTTCACTTTCCCTCACTAACGCTACATTGCTTTTATAATATTAATTAATTATTACTTCTTTAACAAATTGTGTTTAAACATCTTAAAATAATTTTGTAATAACTAAACAAGATCATTAAACATTAATTTGTTTTAGAAAACGGAGAATAAGCTATTTTAAAACTTTAATAATTTATTAAATATTTTCTTTTTTTTTTGGTAGAAAGTGAAAAATAAGTAATTAATTTTAAAAACTATTTCTTAACGCAGAAGCAGCTAGTAATTAACGATTTAAATCTATAGTTTTAATTTGCTCATATGGTATTAAATGGATATATTTCAAACATTTTTGGTAATTACTTGTTAGACAAAGTAACTTTTCTATTAGAAACTTTTTGTTTTTGAGCAATTTTTCTAAAAAGTCTAGTCTATAGTCTAATGTATAGTCTAGTCTATAGTCTTGTCTATAGTCTAGTCTATAGTCTAGTCTATAGTCTAGTCTATAGTCTAGTCTATAGTCTAGCCTATAGTCTAGTCTATAGTCTAGTC
>NC_060952.1:93338601-93353866 GCF_022045245.1 Lucilia cuprina | reverse complement strand
GCTTGAAGTCAAGCCTGGTTTTCTATAGAAAAGTTGCTTGAAGTCAAGCCTGGTTTTCTATAGAAAAGTTGCTTGAAGTCAAGCCTGGTTTTCTATAGAAAAGTTGCTAGAAATCAAGCCTGGTTTTCTATAGAAAAGTTGCTTGAAGTCAAGCCTGGTTTTCTATAGAAAAGTTGCTTGAAGTCAAACCTGGTTTTCTATAGAAAAGTTGCTTGAAGTCAAACCTGGTTTTCTTTAGAAATGTAGCTTGGAGTCAAACCTGCTTTTCTATAGAAATGTAGCTTGAATTCAAGTCTGGTTTTCTATAGAAAAGTTGCTTGGATACAAGAGTGGTTGCTTGAAATCAAGCTTGCTTTTAGACAGCAAAGTTGCTTAATGTAAAGTGTTTTTTCTACTGAAATTTCATATGATTTTTGTAAGTGTTCTTGTAATTGTAGTAAAATAATTTTAATATTTTTGTTAATTTCATTTTCATGATTTTCATTTAAATACGTTTCTTCATAGATTTTCTTTAGTTTTTGTTTGAAATTTTCTATCTGTTTATTTCTATAGATTTTATTTTAACATAGACCTCAAATTATACAATTTTTGTTTTTGTTGCACGATTATATTCATGCCACCAACTTAACATATAGAAGAAACCATTATTGAACAATGTAATAATTTTATGCGAATATTATTTTGTTTTTCTTATAAATTCTCGTTTTTTTACAAATTTTGTAAAAAAGACTCCACTAAGAGTTTTTTTTATTCGATAACAAAAACTCATGCGAATTTTGTGGTATTTGTTTAACTTTTGTTTTTGTATAGGATTTTCGGTTTGTTTTAACAAAAAAATACACATGTGAATGAGGTCTTCTTATTGGATTTGTTGTTTGTTTAGATACAAAAATTTGCAAACTACCACACTGAAGTTAAAATTACAACAGACATGACCGGACAGACAGACAGACAGACAGACAGACAGACATACATACAGACTGAAATGGATGGACGGACAAACCAACAAGTGTACAAGTAGAAAAGTTAATCGCGATCGATAGTGGTATTTCTTTGCTGTTGATGGTGGTTGGTTGCAAATTAAAAAGTGCGTATCTTGATGTTGCAACATGAAACGTTTGTCTGTCTGTCTATCTGTCTGTCCATCTGCATGCCTGCCAATTGTTTAGTTGCTTTTTGATTTCTTTCAACAAATACTCCAATGTGTTTTCTGTTTGTTTCATTCGTACGTTTGAATATATAAAATCAAATAATAATCGACAGCTTACAACGGAAATGTTCAAAATGTTATTCATTTGATTTTGTTTTTGTTATTTTATTACAAAGGAAGATTCAACTTCAGATTCACTTTTAATTTTCAATTTATTGTTGAAGTAGTGTTTATTATTTTTTTCTCCTTCTTCTTGATTATTATGTTTAAATTTCCACCATTTGATTACTATAAAACTAAACATTTATTTATTAAATTACAAAATCTACTTCATACATAATTTATTTCATTTTCATTTCGTTTTTGAAAAAGAAAATTGAAAAATACACATATTTGTTTTGAATTTTTCTGAAAACTTATTTCCCGTTTTATTATTGCATTTTATGTTTTAATAAAATTTTAATTAAATATATTTTTTTAACAAATCAATTTCAATCGCATGAATTTTAAGTGTTGCACGTAAACTAATTGAGGAAAATCAAAAAGTCATGCTTGATGTCACGCTTGCTCAAAAGTCAAGCCAGGTTTTCTATAGGAAAGTTGCTAGAAGTCAAGCTAGGTTTTCTTTACAAAAGTTGCTTGAAGTCAAGCCTGGTGTTCTATAGAAAAGTTGCTTGAAATCAATCCTCGTTTTCTATAGAAAAGTTGCTTGAAGTCAAGCCTGGTTTTCTATAGAAAAGTTGACTAAAGTTAAGCCTGGATTTCTATAGAAAATTTGCTCAAAATTAAGCTAGGTTTTCTATAGAAAAGTTGCTTGAAGTCAAGCTTGGCTTTCTATACAAAAGTTGCTTGAAGTCAAGCCTGGTTTTCTATAGAAAAGTTGCTTGAAGTCAAACCTGGTTTTTTATAGAAATTTGCTTGAAGTCAAGCCTGATTTTCTATAGAAAAGTTGCTTGAAGTCAAGCCTGATTTTCTATAGAAAAGTAGCTTAATGTTAAGTCTTGATTTATATAGAAAAATTCTTTAAATTTAAATTAAATTTTCTTGTGAACTGTTAAGATTCTTGCCGGATGTTTTTATACTGAAAGTTACTCAGACCATATGTCATTCAAAATTCTTGTTCCGTTTCTCACATAATTAAAAGCAAAAATTCCCATTTAGTTTATGGCATTTTTAATTAAGTTTTTTAATTAAAAAAACATACAATTTGTTTTATTATTTTTATACCCTACACCACTATAGTGGGGAGGGTATTATACGTTTGTGCTGATGTTTGTAAATATTGGTCCAATACCCACCTTTAAGTATACCGATCGATTCAGAATCATTTTTTGAGTCGATTAAGACATGTCCGTCCGTCCGTCTGTCCGGCTGGCTGGCTGTCCATGTAAACCTTGTGCGCAAGGTACAGGCCGCAATTTTCAAGATAATTTGATGAAATTTGGACCAAGCATGTTTTTTGGCACAAGGACGAAGCCTATTGAAAATGGTTGAAATCGGTCCATTATTTCACCTAGCCCCCATACAACCGTACCTCCCGATTTGAACTTTTTATGCTATAATTACGTTAAATATTCTGCTATCTCTCTAAAAATTGGCACAAATATGTTTTATATAAGTATAAATGATACTGCAGATTTTCGTAAGGATCGGCCTATATTTGACCCTAGCCCCCATACAAACCCCCCTTCAATGAATGAAACTCAACAAAACTAACTGTTATTTAGAAATATATCCTTTTCCCAAATTTACCGAGGATCGGCCCATATTTGACCTATATAAAGCCTCATTAAGAAATTTTAGTTTTTTATCAATAAATGGCTTAAATATTTTGGAATTATGGTAATATTCAACATAAAAGTTTCTTTACAAAAAATAAAAATTTTATAAAAGTAAAAATTGTAAAAATATACTCATGGTGTAGGGTATCATATGGTTGGCCATGCCCGACTATACTTTCCTACTTGTTTTAATACTTAAATAATTCTTTAAATTATGTTGTTTTTAAAAGAATAAATAATTTTGTATGGATTTAAAAACAATACCATAAATATATATTTTAAAATATCGTTTTATGGTTACAATTTTAAAATTTTTATTATTTTTTTTTTTGTTCAGAATTTAAAATCTATAACAAATGTTATTATTTTCTCATTAACGATCATGTTAGTCCGTCTGTCCGTCCATCCATCCATACAACTGTTTGACAAACAAACTTAAGGTGTGGTCTATTATTCTTATGAGGCTTCCTGCCTCATGAATTCACTACAGCAATACTTAGTACAGCAACAATATTAACATTAATAATTCTAAACATCACGACAACAACAAAAGGCAAAAAAAAAAAGAATCTTTAAGCCACAACTTAAGTACTCGAATACATTCTTTGAAAACGTTTTAGTTGTAGCAAAAAAAAAAAAAAAAAACTAAACACTTGTTGTCATCATCAGTGATCAAGACAAATAGTAAACACAAACTAAAAAAAACACTCAGTCATAATATTTTTTTTTGTAATATTTATTTTTCATTTTCTGTTTAAAGTAAAAAAAAAAAAATGTTATAAAACTTTAAAACAGAGGCGTCATGGAAACCATCTCGAGGTCAGCAACTCTTTATTTTTGTTCCAAAGTTGTTGCTTGTTTGATTGCAAAACTTAGTTTTTATTCCATACAACCAAAAGAATTTGCTGTTGAATTTGTTTATTTAAACTTAATTTTTTTTCTACTTTTTGCATTGTTTAAAATAGTTAATTTAATATTTAAAAAAAATTATATGATGCCGGCAAAAATTTGTTTTGCTGTTGCTGCAAAGAATGCAATTAAAGACAAAGTTTAAAAAAGAAACAAGATTTGAATGTTTGTTTAAGCTGGCTGACACTTGGCCAAGTTTAATCTGTTGAAAAGTAAACGATCATACAGTATTATGATAATTGAATGCAAATTATCAATTAAGTTTCCAAAAAAAAACTAAAATATGAAAAGTTTAATTTTTTTAAACTTGTAACTTACCCAACGCCGAAAGTTGCTTGAAAATCCAGCAACTTTTCCAGTGAAAATAAGATTTAACATTAAACAATTTTTCTATAGAAAGATGGTTTAGCAAAAGGCTTTTTAAAGGAAACCAGTCTTTAACCAAGCTTGACTTCAAAACACGTTTCTATAGAAAACTAGGTTTGATTTCAAGCAACTTTTCTATAAAACTCAGGCTTGAATTCAAGCAACTTTTCTATAGAAAATCAGGCTTGACTTCAATCAACTTTTCTATAGAAAAGCAGGCTTGACTTCAAGCAACTTTCCTATAGAAAACCAGGCTTGACTTCAAGCAACTTTTCTATAGAAAACCAGGCTTGACTTCAAGCCGCTCTTTTATTAAAAAACATGCTTGACTTCAAGCAGCTTTTATATAGAAAACCTGGCTTGACTTCAAGCAACTATTCTATAGAAAGCCTGGCTTGAATTCATTTTTATATAAAACAAGGCTTGTCTTCAAGCAATTTTTCTATAGAAAACCAGGCTTGATTTCAAGACACTTTTCTATAGAAAACCAGGCTTGACTTCAAGCAACTTTTCTATAGAAAACTAGGCTTGACTTCAAGCAACTTTTCTATAGAAAACCAGGCTTGACTTCAAGCAACTTTTCTATAGAAAACCAGGCTTGACTTCAAGCAACTTTTCTATAGAAAACCAGGCTTGACTTCAAGCAACTTTTCTATAGAAAACCAGGCTTGACTTCAAGCAACTTTTCTATAGAAAACCAGGCTTGACTTCAAGCAACTTTTCTATAGAAAACCAGGCTTGACTTCAAGCAACTTTTCTATAGAAAACCAGGCTTGACTTCAAGCAACTTTTCTATAGAAAACCAGGCTTGACTTCAAGCAACTTTTCTATAGAAAACCTGGCTTGACTTCAAGCAACTTTTCTATAGAAAACCAGGCTTAACTTCAAGCAACTTTCTATAGAAAACCAGGCAACAATATTATAGAAAGCCAGACTTGACTTCGATCAACTTTTCTGTAGAAAACCTGGCCTGACTTCAACTTTTTTATAGAAAACCAGACTTGATTTAATGCAACTTTTCTATAGAAAACAAGGCTTGACTTCAAGCAGCTTTTCTGTATAAAAACAAACTTGACTTCAAGACACTTTTCAATAGAAAAGCAGGCTTGACTTCAAGCTGCTTTGCTATAGAAAATCAGGCTTGACTTCAAGCAACTTTCCTAAAGAAAACCAGGCTTGACTTCAAGCAACATTTCTATAGTAAACCAGGATTGACTTTAAGAAACTTTTCTATAAAAACCAGGCTTGACATCAAGCAACTTTTCTATAAAAAATTTTCTGTGGAAAACTTAAATTTTGCTTAAATTTAAAAAAGAAATCACTCTTCAACTGTCATTGTCAAGTGTTACCTCATTTGCCACTAACAACTAGTAGTAGCCAAGAGATTTATTTCAACGATTAAATATTTTAACTTCTGGGTATGTGATGGCATGTGTAATAAAATCATCTAATAGATAAACATCATTAGCTAAATGGCAATAAAAAAAGAGACTAAAACAAAGAACCTTAAAGATACTAAACAACAAGATAAATAACTACTGTAATTTACAAGTTTGTTTGTTAAAGAATTTTCAGTTTGTATTTTAATTCCTTAAACTCTTTAGCTTAAACTTAACTGAAAGCTTTTATTATAAATTTTTTTGTAAAAAGAAGAGAAAAACTTCAAAAATAGTGTAAACCTGTTTTTTGTTTGGTTTTACTAAAGACCTGGCTTATTTATTTGATTTGTAAAGAAATGACTAACCCAGTGCGTGTTAAATTTACTAAGGTATAGAAAATATTAAACACAAAAAATTAAAAACATAAAACTGGCTAAAAACCAAACAAACAAATCATTAGAGTGAATCATCCTCCTCAGAACTGCCAGTACTTTTTTTGTCTTTTTGTGTGTTAACTAAAAGAATTTTTCTGTTATTGTTGGCCTATAGAGAGAGAGAAATCTGAGAAACGTATGGCTAAAAACTGACAGATTGAAATGATCAAGATAAACTATAAATTTTATTGTAATTACACAATTTTTAAGGCGTAAAATAATGTTTTATTATTTTAACGAGTGTTTTTCTTTACTCATTAACACAGAAATTAAATAATTTTTTTTGTTATATTTTTTTCGGCTTGTTATCTTGATAATGATAATTTATTTATTTTATTTAAATTTTTAAAGTTTTTACACGCTACTGTCGGTTTTATGGAATATTTTTTAATGAACACCTATATTAATTGCAGGCTTGACTGCAAGCTACTTTTCTGTAGCAAACCAGGCTTGACTTCAAGCAATTTTTCTATAGAAAATTAGGCTTGATTACAAGCAACTTTTCTATAGAAAACTAGACTTGACTTCAAGCAAATTTTCTATAGAAAACCAGGTTTGACTTCAAGCTAAATATTCTATAGAAAACTAGACTTGACTTCAAGCTAATTTTCTATAGAAAACCAGGCTGTGCTTCAAGCAACTTTTCTATAGAAAACCAGGCTTGACTTTAAGCAACTTTTCTATAGAAATCTTATATTGACATCAAACAACTTTTCTATAGAAAACTTATATTGACATTAAGCAACTTTTCTATAGAAAACTTGTCTTGTTATCAAGCAACTTTTCTATAGAAAACCAGGCTTGACTATAAGCAACTTTTCTATACAAAACTTATATTGACATCAAGCAACTTTTCTGTAGAAAACTTGTCTTGTTATCAAGCAACTTTTCTGTAGAAAACTTGTCTTGACAACAAGCAACTTTTCTATAGAAAACTTGTCTTGACAACAAGCAACTTTTCTATAGAAAACTTGTCTTGACAACAAGCAACTTTTCTATAGAAAACTTGTCTTGACAACAAGCAACTTTTCTATAGAAAACTTGTCTTGTCAACAAGCAACTTTTCTATAGAAAACTTGTCTTGACAACAAGCAACTTTTCTATAGAAAACTTGTCTTGACAACAAGCAACTTTTCTATAGAAAACTTGTCTTGACAACAAGCAACTTTTCTACAGAAAACTTGTCTTGACAACAAGCAACTTTTCTATAGAAAACTTGTATTGACAACAAGCAACTTTTCTATAGAAAACTTGTCTTGATATTAAGCAACTTTTCTATGAAAAACTTGTCTTGTTATCTAGCAACTTTTCTATAGAAAACTTGTGTTGGCATAAAGCAACTTTTCTATAGAAAACTTGCCTTGACATCGAGCAACTTTTCTATAGAAAACTTCTCTTGATATTAAGCAACTTTTCTATGAAAAACTTGTCTTGTTATCTAGCAACTTTTCTATAGAAAACTTTCCTTGACATAAAGCAACTTTTCTATAGAAAACTTGTCTGACTATCAAGTAGCTTTTTTATAGAAAACATAGCTTGACTTCAAGCAACTTTTCTATAGAAAATTTTTTATAGAAAATTTGGCTTGACTTTAGCTTTGAAGCTAACACTATATAGAAAAAGTTGCTCGCTCCAATTGTTAATGGTTTGTTGCTTATTTACTGTCAACTTTTTTTGTTTTTTTTTTTCTTTTTTGAAATGTTAGCAACCTTGTGTCATAAATCTTCTATGCCTTATTTGTCTTGATAGTTGATGGCTCATTAAAATGATGTAAGATTGCGCTGACATTCTTAGAACATAAACAATAAGTGTGAGAATTAAATAATTTTTTTTTTTTATAAAATTAAAAATAAATATTATTTAATATTATAAAAGATTGCAAAAAAAAATAAATAAAAAAATTTAAGAAAGAAAAAATAAAATTACAAAAAATTCTTTAGCAACATTCTAAAAACTATTCTAAAAGCAAACAAATAAAATGAATGTGTGTTTGAAAAACCATGACATGATTGAAGGCCATATATTTTTTGTCTTTTTTTATTTCATTTAATAAATTCTAATATAAAATAAACAATTTTTATATAAAACATGTTGAGTTTCAATAGAAATTTATAATACAATACTAAGGAACAACGACCACGACCCACAGTTAAAACCACAAATTTATTATAAAATGGGGCGTCACAGGGACAGGGTTATGGTAATGAATGCATATATTGGCAGGCAGTCAGGCAGGCCCAAAGACTAAATGTTGCCCTGACGGTTGTTGGCATATGTTGCTCAATGATTGTTGAATAAATAAAGAAACGAAACCAATCTGCTTCTTGTTTCCTTTTTAAAAATAAACACAAAATTTTTATTAAAAGTTAAAAAAAAAAGATTCTAATTAATGAACAGAATAATAATATTTTGCTCATGTTTGCAAAATTTTCAATTTTTGTTAATAAAAATAAACAGAAAAATATCTTTTCTTGTGTTGTAAAATAAACAATTGTGTATTTTATTATTATTATTTTTGGATTTTTAATAAGAATTGTGGAAACATATTAAACATTTTTTTATATGAAAATTGAACTTTAAATGTACATTAGACTAAAGCACGCAAATGCCTTTAAGTGTTTTTTTAAAGCTGAAAATCGTGTTGGAAAAATTTTAATTTGAAAAACCAAAATATTATGTTTTTAATAAGGCAGTAAGGCATTTAATATTAATTTTAATAATAACCAAAAAGCTTAAAAGCTTTTATTAAATAAAAACTAATAAAACTGTTTGTTAAGCCGGGCTTCTGAATAATTGTGTTATTCAAGCTGTAGAGAAAAAAAATAACTTTTAAACTTTTAAGTTTTTTACTAAAAACTTAAATTTTAAATTTATTAAAAAACTGATTTAATTAAAATGTTTATTTTGTTTAAAATTCCTTTTTAAGTTAATTTCATTTTAAATCATCCCTTAGGAAAAAATAAATAAACTTTTTGAACTTTCCCAAATGTCATAAATCATTGAATTTATTTGGTTTTAGGAACAACAAATACAGTGAAATGTGTTTGAAATGGAGCAACAATGATAAAAACAAATAATTTCCTTCCGACGAATTTTTATACTGCAAAACTTTTATAAGTTTTTGTATTTAACAGATAAACGTTTTTTAAGCTTTCATAAAAAAAGCTTTAATAGTCAAAAGCCCATTAAGCTTTTATTGTCAAAAGCCCATTAAGCTTTTATTGTCAAAAGTTCATTAAGCTTTTATAGTTAAAAGTTTTTTAAAAGCTTTTATATTTATAAGCTTTTTAAAAGCTTTTATATATTATAAGCTTTTTAAAAGCTTTTATATTTATATGCTTTTTAAAAGCTTTTATATTTATAAGCTTTTTAAAAGCTTTTATATATATAAGCTTTTTAAAAGCTTTTATATTTATAAGCTTTTTAAAAGCTTTTATATTTATAAGCTTTTTAAAAGCTTGTATATTTATAAGCTTTATAAAAGCCTTTATATTTATACACTTTTTAAAAGCTTTTAATTTCAAAAGCTTTTTAAACTTTTTTATTTAAAAGCGTTCATGTATTTAAAAGCTTTTAATTTATTTAAACGCTTTTTAAGCTTCAATATATGAAGCCGATTAAACTTTTATAATTAAAAGTGTTTTAAACTTTAAAAAAAAATTAAGCTTTTATACCTAACAAATATATTAACACCTATTCTAATTTGTGTAGCTTTAATAAAAAGCTTATTGATGAGTTTACAGAAAAATTTATCAACGATTTTTAAGGGTTTTATATAAGTTTAGTAGTAAAAAGCTTTAAAAGTTTTTTACCTAATTTTTGTAGCTTTTAATAGAAAGCTTATTAAAGCATTTGCAGAAAAACTTATCAATACCTTTGCAGTTAGATATTTATTAAAGCTTTTTATCTGATTTTATCAGTAACAAACTTCAAAATATTTGACATAATGTTTGTTAAGCTTTTATAGAAAGTTTATTTAAGCTTTAAAGAAAGCTTACTAAAGTATTAAACCTTTCATAAAAAATGTTTCTTTGTTTTGTTTATTAAGGATTTTTAGGAAAAAGCGATTAAAGCTTTTATCGAAATATTATTATTAGAATTATTATAAAAGAAGCTTTTTTGAAAGATGTTGTTAAAAAATTTCCTAAAAGATTTTGTAATTAAAAGTTACTAGACTTATAACTTAAGTAAGAAGAAGAGGATCTTTGTTTAAGATAAAAGCTTTTATGGTTGATTAACATGGTTGTTTACGGCGGCCGATCTTTCATGTAGAGACTTTGCTTTGAGCAAAAAAAGCTATTGTTAAAGGTAGAAAAAAAGAATGATTAAGCTTTAATATAGAAAATTTAATAAAACTTCATTAATTAAAATTTTCTGTAGAAGTTGCTATTTGTAATAAAATATTTCCCGATAATAATAAGCTTTAAATAAGAAATGTTAAATTTTTAAAAGCTTTTTAGAGCTTTTATATAACATTGTTTTATTTAAGAACAACTATTCTCTAAAAAAAAACACATTACAACATTTTTATAAAATTTGTTTAAAGCTTTATTATGAATCAATTTAATATTTTAACTAAAAAGCTTTTTTAAAGTTTTTTAAGTAAAAAGCTTTTAAAAAATTGAAACAAAATTTAAAAAAGATTTTTTAAAACTGAAAAGACTTAACTTAAATTTTAAAAGACTTTTAAAGATTTTGTAATAGAAAGCTTTGGCACAAAAGCTTTAATTAAAGAATGTTTAAGAATTTGTTAAAAAAAAAAGATTTTAAATGAAATTGTTTTAAGTATTTGTGTCAAGTTATAATACTGTCCCTTTCATAAAGTTTTTACTGTGTGCTCCAACCATAAATAACCTTAAACTTTAGACAGCAACACACATACATACATACACATACAATTGATTTGCTGTCAGTAGCAAAAATGTTCAGAATTTTGTGGTGGGTGTAAAATGTAATTGAAGTAAAATTTGAAAAAACAAAAACAAATAAATAAAATTATGATCAATTGCTAAAACTAGCAAAATAACAACAACAACAACAACAAAGAAACTAACAAATACGTCAATTGCATCTTTTGCAATTGTAGATACATATTTTTTTTAAAAAAACCGATTTAATTGAAAACGAAAAATTCCATTTGGCAAAAAATAAAACAAAAACAACAACAATAATAAACTAGATTGAAGATCATATGAAATCAAGAATTTTAGATTTATTTATTTTTCTCATTTTCATCATCATATTCATATTTCTACACATTTTCAATAAAAGAATTGAATAAACATAACAATATAAGAATAAAGCTCATCATATTATTGTTGTGATGGGAAATAAAAGGCAAAAAGTATAGAGGGCAAACTTTTGAGTGCTTCTGGAGATTGTACAGAATTGTTGATGATCATTCTAGTTATAATAAAGAGATCACGTTTTAGAGAAGAGCTACAAAAAAGTCTTAAATCAAAATCATCATCATGATCATTATGGTCGTCGTCATCATCATGATTGAGATTATTGCACTCGAGGGCAGTCAGGCAATCAAAAATTACAATAAAATTTACAAATAATAAGAATCGACAGCAGACAGAAAGCAAAAGTTTATTATTTTTTCATCTTAAAACAAATTCTATTTCTAGTTAGAGGAATTTTAATAAAAAAAACTTCCTTAAGTTATTGCTGAGTTCTTGTACATTCTTCAAATCTACAATTTCTGACATATTTTTTTTTGCATTATTCTTTAATGCAATTTCCGATGTTGCAACGAATTTAAAATTGCTGCAATAAGAATCTTTTGATGGTCAAGATGTTGAAACAAATTAATTTTAATTCGTGACAATTGTTAAAAAAAATAGAATTAAAAACTAAAACTATTTTGAAAAGCTTTTGTGTAAATGTTTTGAAAAAATAAATTATTATTTAATAAAAGCTTCAAAACTTCAACTTAAAATTACAAAGACTTTACAAAAGCTTTTAAAAATATTTATGTTCAAAACTTTTAAACATTTTTCATTTAAGCTTTTTAAAAAGAATTTTTATATGAATTTTTTTCTAATAAAAGCTAATAATTGAAAAAAGCTTTTTTACTTATATAAACGCTATGGAAAAACTCATCGAGTGGCATTGTTATATAAAGCTTTTTTTAATGAAAACCTTTTTTTAATGCATAAAAAGTTTTTTTTTAATTAAAGCATCAGAAAGCTTTTTAGTTAAAAGCTTTCAAATGTATTTTTATATAAATCTAAGCTTTTGTATTGAATTTTTTAATAAAAAAAATTCCAAAGCTTTTTAAGTGTTAAAAGACTAAAGAAAATCATAAAAAACATTTTTAACAAAAGTCTCTAAAAGCTTTTTTATATAAACAGTTCTTAAACTTTTTTTTAACTTAAAACTTTTATAAAAGCTTTAAATATATTATTTAATAAAACAAGTTCAAAAAAAACTTTTTTATTTAAAAGCCCTTTACATTAAAATTTTGAAAAGTTTTTTTTTTATAAAAAGTTAAAAAATTATTTTAAAAATAAAAACTCAAAAAGGCTCTTAAAGCTAAATGCTCAAAAAGCTTTTTTGATAATATCTTGAAAAACCTTTTTTAGATAAAAACTTGAAGAAGCTTTTTTAAAGAAAAGTTCGTTTAGATAATAAATAAAAAAGCTTTTTCTTATAAAAACTTCAAAAAGCTTTTTTAAGAGAAAAGCTCTTTTAGATAATAACTTCAAAAAGATTTTTCTTATAAAAACTTAAAAAAAGCTTTTTCTTATAAAAACTTCAAAAGGCTTTTTAGATAAAAACTTGAAAATGATTTGTTAGATAATAACTTGAAAAAGCTATTTCTCTAAAGCTTTGTTTGTATAAAAAGCTCTTTTAGATAATAACATGAAGAAGCATTTTCTTATAAAAACTTCAAAACCTTTCTCTTATAAAAACTTCAAAACACTTTTTAGATAAAAACTTGTAAAAGATTTGTTAGATGATAACTTGAAAAAGCTTATTCTCTAAAGCTTTTTTGTAAAAAAGTATCAAAAAAAGTTTCAGCTAAAAACTTGAAAAAACCTAAAAAAACTTTAAAAAGCATTTTAAGATAAAAACTTCAAAAAGTCTTTTTAGATAAGAGATTGAATAGGCTTTTTTAGATGAAAGCTCTTTTAGGTAATAATTAGAAAAAGCTTTTTTTACAAACTTTAAAACGCTCTTTTAAATAAAAACTTGAAAAAAAAAACTTTTAAAAGTTTTTTATGTAAAAGATGAAAAGGCCTTTAAAAACTTTTTTTATATAAAATTTTAAAAACTTAGAAAGCTTTTTTTTTCGTCGCTTAAAAACTTCAAATGGAATTTTAAGATAAAAACTTATAAGAGCCCTTTTAATATAAAGGCTTAAAAAAAGCTTTTTTATATTTATACTTTTTTATATACATACACTTTTTTATATACAAAAGCTTTTGAAAGCTTTAAAAATAGTTTTTTATCAAATCTTCTAAAACTCTCTTTATTAAAAGTTTTATTATTATTAAAGTTTTTTATTTAGATCTGTAAATAGGTGCATTTTATTAATAGAATAAAAAGCTTACAAAAAGCTTTAGTGAGGCATTTTGAAAATCAGGCTTCCTTTTGTTTTTATACAAGTTTGTTTAAGATCTTTATTTAATAAGGAATTTTATATTAACATTTAATTTTAAAATATAATTTCAAAAGTTTTTTTTTACAATTTTATAACAAGTGAAACCTTCAGAGATTCCGCAATTTATACAAAAAATTATATAAAAATTTATATAAAATATTTTGCCTAAACGAATGAAGGCTGTCTTAAATTTTAAAATATTTATTCTTATCTGCAAATAATGATTTATGATTTTTAAAAATCAAAATAAAAATCCACAAATTTTGCAATTACATTTTATTTATTTTCAAAATCAAAACAAATAAAATTGAAAAAAATAAAATTTATGAGTTTTGCCAGAAATGAGGGTGTGTTATTTAGAAAACATCTATAAAAACCAAATAAAAACTTCTATTTCAATAAAATAGTTGTTTGGTTTTTAACCTTTAATAAAAAAATAATAATAATGACTTCTGGTTTTCAAAAAATCACCAACCAGAAAAAAAAACTAACCGCCAAAAAATTTAAATAAAAATTGTTTATGTTTAAAACAGGGTTTTATCGCATTTTTCTATCTTTTTTTGTATTAAATTGACTTTTTTATTGCGGTTTAAATGGTACATCTTTATTTAATGATTATTTCTTTATTTTTTTTTATTTAAATAAATTTTATAATCTCAAATTACTTTTAATGCTAAAGACTTAACTTAACCAGTCACTTGAAGAAAAAAACAAAAATGTTGTTTTATTTGAAGGTGTTGGTTGGTCCATCCATCCATTCATTTATTCATTCCAGTCAATATGTCAAAGTAAGCTAACACTTGATTGGTTATTGGATTTTGTAATCATCATGTAAATCAATCATGTGTATGACCGACCAAACTTTAAGTGTGTTGGTGTGTAAGTTCACACCACCACCATCTTCGTCATCTTCATCATAAGCATGATCAGTGTTTTCAATTGCCACTGCTTTTTTTCTTCTTCTTTTTCTGACTGTTCCTCTTGGTTGGTGGTGGTCAAGTCTGGTTTGGTGTGGTCTTTAAAGGTCTGCTGTTGGCTGTTTGAATATTCGATTGGTTTCTTGTTGTTTGCACTTTGGTTTTTTTTTTGGATTAGTTGTCTTTATGGTATTTTTTATATTTTTTTAATGTTTTTGTTAATTTGTGGTCATTGTTTATTACATTTCAATTTTTGGATTCTTTTTTTTTAATTAATGTTTTTTATGTTTTTTTTTTTCTTAATAAATTTTAAAGTGTGTTAATTGAGCAATTTGTTAAGAGGTTTTCGTTGTATTTTTTTTGGTAATTTTTTGGTCTTCAATCATTTGGTTTTTTTTCGGTAATTTGAGTGTCTGGAAATCTGCTTTAAGGTGAATATGTGATCGATAAATTATAATTCTTTTATAACCAAAGAAAAAAAATCAATTATTTCATAATTATTTTAAGTGAAAAGTACTTAAAGCTATAAGATATAAGAATTTTTTACAATTTTAATAAAAAAATTGTCTTAATTCTTTATTCGAACTGAACTAGAACTGAACTAGAACAGAACTAGAACTGAAGTAGAACTGAAGTAGAACTGAACTAGAACTGAACTAGAACTGAACTAGAACTGAACTAGAACTAAACTAGAACTGAACTAGAACTGAACTAGAA
>NC_060952.1:93337197-93338501 GCF_022045245.1 Lucilia cuprina | reverse complement strand
ACTAGAACTGAACTAGAACTGAACTAGAACTGAACTAGAACTGAACTGAACTAGAACTGAACTAGAACTGAACTAGAACTGAACTATAACTGAACTAGAACTGAACTAAACTAGAACTGAACTAGAACTGAACTACAACTGAACTAAAAATGAACTAGAACTAAACTAGAACTGAACTAGAACTGAACTAGAACTAAACTGAACTAGAACTTAACTTGAACTGAACTAGAACTAAACTGAACTAGAACTTAACTCAAACTGAACTAGAACTGAACTAGAACTGAACACACCATAAAATAGAACTGAAGTAGCATTCGATATTTTAATTTATATCTAAACCCCACATTCCCTTAATAAAAACTACCTCCCTGGACATGGCGAGTATGCAAATATGTTAAATGCAATTTGGATTTTTGTTTTTGCTGAGTTTTACAATTAAAACTCAAATTATATTTGATTGCACGATCATGTTAAAAAGTCACTCTTAAAATAATATCTAGCAGCTATTGACCAGTTATTAAGGTTTTTCTACCGATATGAAACTTGTAAACACTTTGTTAAAAGGAATGAAACGAAATAAAATTATTTAAAATGATTTCATATGAAAACAAACAACAAAACAACTTTTACCACAAATGTAATTATTAAGAGAATAAATAAATATGTATCTGTGTATCTCTTAATGATTTACATTTATTGTCTACACACAATTACAATGAAATAATCAAGCAAATTGAATGAAATATAAAATAATTATAATATATAATTTAACTTTTAAATAGTTAAAATGATGCAAACCAACCAAGATATTTATTTGCAAACAAAATATCAAATGTTAAGCATTTTAAAACTCTCTTCGATCTGCTTTGAACAGAGAATTATATTATTGAAATTGTGGAAAAAGACGCAATTTGTTGATGTTAGCTTTTATGGTGAAATAAAATTTCTAGAAAAAAATTTATAAAATATTAATTATGAAAAAGACAACAATGTTCATTAATTAATAATGACATTTTCTGATAAACACATCACAGACTTATAGAAAATAAAACAATTGCAAAAATGTTAAAAAAGATAATGCAATTAGAGCAAAACGCTTTAATTGAAAAACAAAAAACATTTTTCTTCATAATGTCTGAATAAATTGTTACGCCCGTTGATATTGTGAATTATTATATCTTTCAGTTTTAGACCCGTCTAGTTCTGTTCTAGTTCAGTTCTAGTTCAGTACTAGTTCAGTTCTAGTTCAGTTCTAGTTCAGTTCTAGTTCAGTTCTAGTTCAGTTCTAGTTCAGTTCTAGTTCA
>NC_060952.1:93334983-93337097 GCF_022045245.1 Lucilia cuprina | reverse complement strand
CTTTATAACTTTATAACTTTATAACTTTATAACTTTATAACTTTATAACTTTATAACTTTATAACTTTATAACTTTATAGCTTTATAACTTTATAACTTTATAACTTTGTTACTTCAAAACTTTTTTACTTCAAAACTTTTAACTTTTGTAAAGTTTCCAAACCATTTTTAATTTAAACTTTTTTACAAAATTTATTTATTTTTTTTTTTTAATATTCAAAATATTTCATTAAAATTTATTTTCCAAGCCTTTAACGAAGATATTTTATTAAAAAAAAAATAACAACAAACAACATTATGATCATTAAAATAATCACAGCACATTATAAAACACTTTTCCACAAAGAAGCCAGAAAAAACTCCACCATTAAGAGACAATAACTCGCCATTGTTCTTTACAAAAACAGCGTAGAAAAAATACACTAAACAGCGGCATATCAACCAGAGATGAAACAAACATCATGATAATGTTAATGATCGTTCCAATGATCTGACCAACTCACAGTCACAACAATTCCTAAACCACACAAACAATTCGTTTATACGCAGGGATAGACAGATAGACTTTCATTTAATACATTTTAAACATTTTAACTAGAAATCTAACTAATTATGTTAAAAAAAATAAAAAGAAAAGAAACTACTTCAAAGCAAATTTAAAACAAAGTTTTCAAATTGTTTTCAAGATCAGATAAAACAAAACTTTTGTAGAAAATAGTTTGAAAAAAAAACAGAGGGAATAAATTGTCTGGTAGAAATTACTTATTACATATTTTGTAATGAATTAAGAAAAAAAACATAAAAATAATGAGTTAAAAATTTAAATGTTTGTTTGGTGGCATAAAGAAAATCTTTTGTTTCAGCCGGCAGAGTTGTGAAATTGGGTGGCATTAGTCTGTTAGGGTGGGCTATTGGCTGCCTCAGGCCTGTTACAATCAAAAAATTTTAAATAAATGGATAAGTTAGATTTTGGGAATGATCTACGGCTACTCTCTCCGGTAAGTTCTAGTATAGCTCTAGTGCAGTTCTAGTTTAGTTCTTATTTAGTTTCAATTATGTTTAAATTCACTTGAATTCATGTTAAATACTTATTTCAAACATTTTGTTTTATTATCAATTAAACTATAACCATCAACTTACCTTAACTGTTTGTCGTCGGTCCTTCGGTAATTTCAAATTTCATAATTAAAATTTCAAAGAAAATTTTTTGTCTTGAATTTCTGCAAAGTTGTTGTTCAATTAATGCCAAATTTTGATTCGATTTCGTTGGAACTGCAAATAGACAAAGAGCAAATAAATAATTAGCCCACACACATGTTTTTTTTTAATATTTTAATAATAAAATTTTGCATTAAAACAATTAAACATTTGTTACACTCTAACATACAAATTGTTGCTCTACATACAGCAATTTTTAATTTAATTTGATTTTTTTTCAATTTATTTTTTTTATTAAAAAATAAACTTAATTACAATTTTTTTCTGTTTGTTATAGTTTGTTATTATTAGCAAATTATTAATAACAATGTTGTTGGTTTTTTTTATTAAACAGTACGAACAACTGAGCAATAGAAACTCGTAAGACAAACTCCAAATACAAATTGTTGCATAAAACTGGAAAAAAAGTCTTTAAAATCATTGTAATAATTAAAATCAAATAACGTAATAATGGAGACAAAACAAAAAACTACTATAATTATACATTTTGATATGAATAAGGTAAAAAGTAGAGACAACTATGATTAATAAGTAATAAAAACAGGGACGGGGCGGAAACAGTTTAAGGAAGAGTTTGAAACTAGAGCTGAACTAGAACTAAAACTGAACTAGAATTGAACTAGAACTGAAATGGAACTGAACTAGAACTGAAAAAGAACTGAACAAGAACTGAAATAGAACTGAACTAGAACTGAACTAGAACTGAACTAGAACTGAACTAGAACCAAACTAGAACTGAACTAGAACTAGAACTGAACTAGAATTGAACAAGAACTGAACTTGATTTAAACTAGAACTGAACTAGAACTGAACTAGAACTCAACTAAAACTGAACTAGAACTGAACTAGAACTGAACTAGAACTGAACTAGAACTGAACTAGAACTGAACTAGAAC
>NC_060952.1:93322597-93334883 GCF_022045245.1 Lucilia cuprina | reverse complement strand
AACTTTATAACTTTATAACTTTATAACTTTATAACTTTATAACTTTATAACTTTATAACTTTATAACTTTATAACTTTATAACTTTATAACTTGATAACTTTATAACTAATACAAAAATTACCAAATATTTGTTTTTCATTTAATCAGGAAGTTATCCTACTTTGCCAATAAACTGTTAGCAATTAAAGTCGTTATTTTGGCAAAATACCAATTGTTTAAAAATTATTAAAAATTATTTTATTCAATTTAATAATTAATAAACATCAAAGACTTTTATTGCTATATACATATAAAAAAATCTATAATTCAAATATTAAAATTTTCCAAAAACTTAAAATCGTGTTTGGAATATTAAATTTCAAATTTTTAGCTGAAATATTTGTTTTACCCAAATCAAAGGTTTAACTTTAAAATTGTTAAGTACTTTTTATTTTCGAGTTCAGTCACCACTGCCATCGTAATGGGGCTAAATTCAATAATTATTTGTTTATTTATCTATAAGTTTGAGTGTGCGTATGTTTTTTGTTGTTGAGGTTGTCATAGTTTTATTAGCAATTAACTCATAATCCCTTAAAAAACAAAACAAAAACCATATGCAACAACTACAATAACTAATTTTTTTTTTAATAAAAATTTGAAATAATGTATAATATTATTTTTTCTTGTTTAATGTTTTGTTATGGCTTTTAACTATTTGAGTTTTCAAATCATATTTTAGTTTTTATCCAGACTTTGTTGTCACAACAGGTGAATTTCTACAGACAATTTGAATTCGGTGTTTTTTTTTTTTTTTGAATTTTTTTGTTGTTTTTGTTTTGTTAATGATAATCTATGTTGACCGGAAACTCAATGTTGTAGTTGTAGTTGTTGTTTTGTGATGTATATTTTTATGTTTTTTTAATGTTTAGAATCACCGGAGTTAAAATTACTTAATACTTGTAGTTTGTTGCGAGAAAAAAAATAATCGGTGAAAAAAAAAAAACATAATAAAACTCAGTTTTGAAACGGAAGTGAATTTAATGGTTGGTTGTGTCAATAAATTTGAAAAAAAGAGTTTTTTTTTACAAAATTAAATAAAAATTCAAGTGCCTTTTGAATTGAAATAAAAAAAATTATATAAAAAATATTCCATTTAAAAAAAAAAAAATTTAATTGAATAAAAATAATTGAAATTTTGAAAAATCCAAAAAAAATATTTAAAAATTCCTTCCAAAAAAGTGCTATTTATTAAAAAAGGTATAAAAAGTTTAATTATTGAAAATTTAATAGATTTACAAAGTTTTAACTAAAAAAGAATTAAAAGAAATTTTTCGAACATATAATTTTATATGTTTTTATTGCATGACATAACTTTAACATGCATAAATGCAACGAGGTCAAATTCTTAATAATAGTTTGATTCTGAACTTCTTTTTTATACCCTTCACCTTCGTGAGAAGTGTATATATAAGTTTGTCATTCCGTTTGTACCTTAACCCCATAAAGTATATATATATGTTCTGGATCCTTATAGATAGCGGAGTTGATTAAGCTATGTCCGTCTGTGTGTTTGTTGAAATCAGTATTTAGAGGTCTCCAGAAATCGGAGAGTTCCAAATTCCAATAATTCTGTTAGACATGCTTTCGATAAGATCGCTATTTAAAATCAGCAAAATCGGTTCGTAAATACCGGAGATATGAGCAAAAATCCGAGACAACCTCTGAAAAATTCATCAAAAATTGGGATTTTTTCATGCAAAAAAGGTACTTTTTTAGTTTTCTATAATAATGAACCTAGAAACATGAAATTAAGTATGTAGAGCCCGGATTAGACGTGAACAATTCAACGGGGATTTTTTGGTCCTTTTTCGTTTTGCAAAAGGTACTTTTGAAATTTTTTATAATATTGAACCTAGAAACATGAAATTAATGATTCTATGTAGAGCCTCAATTAGGTGTGAACCCATAAAAGGAAACTTTTTAGTACTTTTTCGTTTTTCAAAGATTATTTTTTGAACCCGGATTGGACGAGAACAAATTAATGGAGATTTTTTTTGTACTTTTTCGTTCTGCAAAAGGTACTTTTTGAATTTTCTATACTATTGAACCTAGACATATGAAATTAAGTATGTAGAGTCGGAATTTTGTATGAACTTTTTGGTACTTTTTTGTTTTTGAATTGGGTACGTAGGTGAGAACCCGTAAAAGGGAACTTTTGGGTACTTTTTCGTTTTTCAAAGGTGCTCTTTTTAATTTTTTATAATATTGGATCTAGAAACATGAATTTAAGCATGTTGAGCCCTGTTTTTTTTAACACACCATGGTGAAGGGTATATAAGATTCGGTACAGCCGAATATAGAATTCTAACTTGTTAATACCTACAAATGTACGTATGTATGTCGTAACATAAAAATGTCTTGAGAAATTTTTGTACTAACATTAATAGATATGTTTGTCTTAACAAAAATATGAAATCTTTTAATTTCATGTTATTAAAACAAAATTTGATATTTTGTAAAATTTATGGCTTAACATAATTATGTCTTAACATAAAAATGTCTTGACATTAATATGTCATTAAATGTTATAAAATTATGTTGATAGAGTTTAAGATAAAAAAATAATTTAACAAAAATATGTTTAACATAAATATGTCTTGACATAACTTTGTCTTAACATAATATTGTCATAACATAAATTTTCACTTTAATTAGTTTTTAATAAGGCTTTTGATTTTTTAACATAAAAAACTATTTTATATATGCTTTAATATAAATATGTCTTGACATAGGTATGTATATACTTTGACATTAAATGTCTTGGCATAATTTACATAAATTTTTATTTTTTTTTTTTTTGATAAAAATAAAAATTATTCAAATAGATGTTTTATTTCAAAAAAAAAATCTTAACATGATTATGTCTTGACATTAAAATATCTTGATATAAATATGTCCTCACAAAAAAAATTTATATTCTTTAGTTTTTTATGTTAATATATATTTTTTAGTTAAAATTGTCATTTTTGTTTTAATAAAAAAAAATATCTTGACATAAAAATTTATGTATGTTTTGACTATGACTTAACATTAATATGTCTTGACATATGCTTTAATGTATTTTCTTTTTAGTTTTTTTAATTTTTCTTTTATCAAGGGTTGTTTATAGTAACAATATGTTATATATGCTCAATATAAATATGTCATAACATAATATTTTTAATGCCATAAATATGTCTTAACATAAATATTTTATTCTTTTGTTAAAAATGTAAGTAAAACATAAAGTTTTTACCACACATTTCATTAACTTGACAACACAAACATAATTATGTCTTGACAATATTTCCTGACATAATTATGTCATAACAAATTTTGCTCAAAATTCAAAAATGCATTTATACAATTTCTTTAAAATTTCCTAAATTTTTTACAAAATATGTTTTAACATTTTTATGTCTTGACATATTTTTCCCCATATCTCTTTTCATTTTAGCTTTAACTTTGAAATTTAATCAGAATTGTTTTCAACTCTACTCTTAACACAATCTTAGTTCATGACTTTTCAATACATCCATCATAAATCTTTTGAAATGACATGTCAGTTTACCAATCGAAACCAAAAAACAAAAGCAAAACTTAAATTCCAATTAGTCAACGGAAATTAAGTAATTTTTCAGTTAGATGCTAGAGAAAAAAATAAACAGACAATACAAAAATAACGAAATAACTGAAACTTCTACTCTAATTTAAACATTGCAAGTGATCTATCAAATGAGCTGAATACAACTTTTTTTCACTGTTAGCGTTTTAAATTTAAAATGAAGCCATAAAATTTTAAAACTTGATTTGATTTCCATTTGATTTTATTTAATGCTGCAGCACATGTGACGTTTCAAATTGTATGATTTTAAAGTAATTTATTTATTTATTTTTTGTCGTGTAGCTGCTGTTGTAGGTTTCTAATGTGTTTTGGTTTTTATTTTTTTTAGTTTCGTCTAAAGTGTTGCGTGTTTTTTGTTTTGTTGATATTAAAAAAAACACACAAAAAATATTGCAGATTGATCTGTTTTTAATTTATTTTAAGAAAATAATATTTTATTTAAAAGTTGTGGTTTTAAGAATGAAATGCATCTATAATATTGCAGGGCTGGGTAGTATTAGTAATATAAGGCACCTGGTGTTACTTGTGATTTGCCAATAAAATTGCGGTTTTACTAATGAAATTAGGTTTTAAATTTGTGCAATATTTAAAAACTATTTGTTAAGGTTTGTCATTATCATCAGATGACATGACATAATGATGTTGTCTTATATACAAAATTTTCATACTATTTTTTAAATTAAAAAACATATATTTTGACATTTTTATGTCTTGACATATTTGTGTTAGAACAAGTTTTTATTTGATTAAAGGAACTTTTATTTTTTTTACTCTAAAATTAAACATTTATCAGAAATTGTCATAATTTTGATTTATATCTTAACATTTTTATGTCTACGCTTAAATATCACATTATATATTATATTGCCATATTTTTGACTTATGTCTACTGAAATTTGAACAAAAACAGGTCTTGACATTTTTATGTCATGACATTTTTATGTCATGACATTTTTATGTCATGACATTTTTATGTGATTATAAGAACTTTTTATGTGATTATAAGAACTTTTACTACATAAAATGAAACATTTTGCTAAAATTTTCAAAATTTTCTTTTATGTCTTAACGTTTTTATATCCATGCTTAAATATCACATTATATTTTGTTGCAATATGTATAATTTACGTCTTTCGGGATTTGCACAAACAAAATATTTCAAAAGTTTATAATTATGCCTTAACATAATAATGTTTTCATGATGTTCTTAATAAACGTTTTTTTTAATTTTTATTAATGTCTTGTTATTTTTTGCCTGATTTTCTTAATATTTTATTTGAAAAATTACTTTTAAGATTTCAAATTATTTTTTTACATAAATTTATAAATAATTTTATTTTATGTCTCGATATGTTTGTTTTGACATAAAAATATCTTAACATATTTTTTATGGAAATTAATTTGAAAGTTCTCTTTTACTATTATTTTATATAATTTTTACAAAAACATTTAATATTAAAAAAGCGGCCTCCGGTAGGTTAGTGGTTAGTGTTCTAGTCTGGTAGACCAGAGGTGGTGGGTTCGATTCCCACCTGAGGCACTGGTTAAGGAGCGCACAACAGGCCCGATAGAGGCCTAGATGTATTTCTTCGGATTTGATGTATATACATCCTCCTTTTAAAATAACTAACTAACTTAAGTAAAAAAAATAATAATAAAATATTCCTTTATGTCTTGATATATTTATGTCTTAATATAAGTTTTATCTTGACATAATTATGTTTTATTGTTAAAATGTTTTAATGTTTATATATTTTACAAAATTTTATTTAGTTTCGAGAGTTATTTTTTGAGCATTTTATGTCTTGACATAAAATATATCATAATAAAATTATGTCTTGACACAAATATGTCCTATTTAAAATCTTCTTAATTTTGTTATTTACATAATTCTTATTAAAATATAAAATTTTAATGTGTGTTATGATATTTTAGCTCAGCCTTTTGAATTTATGTCTTGACATAAAATTTTCTTAATATAAGTTTACTTGTACTTAGTTTGAAAGTTTGATACTTTAGCTATTTATTTTATATATTATTACATTGGTTTATGGTTTCTTACATTTATGTGATAACATAAGTCTTGTCTCGACATTATTATTTCTTAAAGATTTTTTTTGTCATCTTTGAACTTTTTCTGAAGTTTTAAGTAATTTTGGCCTCACGTCTTGACGTAAAAATGTCTTAACAAAGTATTATTTCCAAAGTTAAAGGTTGTCAAATTATAATAATAAAACACATTTATATCATGACATATATATTTATGTATGTCATAACATTATTTTGTCTAATTAATTAGTTAGTTTGAAAGGAGGATGTACATGTATACATCAAATCCGAAAAAAAAACACTTAGGCCTCTAACGGGCCTTTTGTGCGCTCCTTAACCAGTGCCACAATCGAACAACACTAACTACTAACATATGTCTAAATATATTTTTAAAAAATTTTGTGTTAACATAACTATGTCTTAAGATCACTTTTTAAAAATTTTAAATGGAAGTAGCGTTTTTAACATACTTCTTTCATAACATTTTAATGTAATAACATTAATATGTCTGCACATCGTTTTGTATTTTTTTGAAAAGTTTTTTTTTACTCTTATGAATATTTATTAAAATATAACCTTTTCATGTTTTAACATAAATATCTTGACATAACTCTGTCTTGCCATTAATATATAGGAGAGATTTTAAAAAACATAACTTTTTTACATAAATTAAAACTTATTTTTTTCTTACTTATGTCATATGATTTTTATGTCAAAACAAAAAAAAACAATGTGTTGACATAATTCTGATTTTTTTTTTTAGTTTTCAACTTTTCTTAACCTTTTCTGTCTAAACATAAATGTATTTTAACATTTTGTTTTATGTCATAACAAAAATTTTATCTTGACATAATCATATGTGTTTTTTTTTTAATTTTTGACATTTTTTAAGGTTTTTGTTAAGTGTTAAGTACATTTTTACTTGCTTATGTCTTAACATGAATATTTTTTAACATTTTGTTTAAAGTCATAACAAAAATTTTGTTTTGACATAATCCTGTGTTTTTTCTTAATTTTTGACATTTTCTTAAAAGTTTTTTATGGAGTTTTTAGTACATTTTTATTTGCTTATGTCTGAACATAACTTTATCTTTATATTTTGTTTTATGTTATAACAAACATTTTTTCCTACCATGATCCAGTGTTATTTTTATTAATTTTGGACTTTTTTAAGTTTTTATTAATCTTTTAGTTCATTCTTATTAATTTATGTCTTAACATAAATATATATTAATATTTTGATTTATGTCATAACAAAAATGTTGTTCTCTTTTAATTTTTGATGTTTTTTTTTTTTAAGTTTTTATTAAGCGTTTAGTGCATTTTTATTTGTTTATATCTAAACATTGATGTATCTTATTATTTTGTTTATGTCATAACAAAAATATTGTCTTGACATAATTTTGTTTTATTTTTAATTTCTGACGTTTCGTTTTACAAACATTTTTGTCTTTTTTTTAATTTTTGACTTTTTTTTTAAATTTTTATTAAATGTTTAGTACTTTTTTATTTGTTTATGTCTTAACATATATATATCTTAACATTTTAATTTATGTCATAACAAAAATTTTCTCTTGACATAATTTTGTTTTAATTTTTGACATTTCTTAACGTTTTAACAAATTTTTAGTACTTTTTTATTTGTTTATGTCTTAACAGAAATATATCTTAACATTTTGTTATATGTCATAACAAAAATTTTGTCTTGACATAAATTTGTTTTATTTTTATGAATTTTTATGAAGTGTTTAGTATATTTTCATTTGGACTTAACATAAATATATCTTAACATAATTTTGTCTTGACATTGAATAAGTCTAAAGGGAATTTTTGAAAATGTTTTACATTTTTAATACAATTAAGTTTAACATTAATATTATATTTATGTTATAAACATTTTTATGTCTTGACAAAAATTTTTATTTTTTTTTAAATTTTTCTCTTTATTTAGTTTTCACTTTTCTTATGTCTTAACGTAAATATAATTCGCCTTTAAGTTTTCTCTACCCTGTTGTGTTTCTTAAACATTTATTAGTGTTAATATCTGTTTAATATTTACATGAATACTTTTTTTTCTTAATCAAAATGACTTTGCACGTTAAAGACTTAAAAAAACTTTTGTTAAAATGTCTACGAATTGTTCTGATCTTTAATTCTGTAAGATCTTTTGATTGTACAGTCGCATACAAAATGTCAGTTGGTTTGATTTTCATTTACAATCTGTTGATTATTTATGTTTATTGTAAATATTTATAATAATGTTGCAGTTTTTGTTTTGTTGTGTGTTCTTGTTGTAAACATTTCTGTATTTCTCATTGTTTGGTTGATCAAAAACATTTGTTGTAATAATTTTTTTCCGGTCGTTTAGTTGATTATTTTGTGGTTTTTATTTTCGTTTGGCTTTGAATTTTACTTCATGCTAATGATGATCATGATGAAAACATCCTTTCATACGTGTGAAGGAAGAAGAGTGTGAAATAAATGAATAAATAAAAACCACAGATTTTAATTAAAAAATTAAATTTGGAAAATATTAACAAAATATTTTTAAGAAAAAAAAAACAGGAAGTTCTTATAGAAAAAGCCTGGGAAAATGTGGTAAATCTTAAATATTTTTTAATGACAACATAAGATTTAAAATATATATTCTAAAATTATAGAAAATATTCTTTTCAATTACTGTCTAGTTTTAAAAATTTTAATATTTTTACAGATTTTTTTATATATTTCAAACCTTTGTTAAATGTTTGTTTAAAGTTATAAAAACATTTTTTTTTCATTCAAACATTTATTAACATTGAAATTATGCTAAAATTTTTATTATGCCATTTTTTATAATACAGTTAAAATCAAAGCACATTAAAAAGCATGTTGATTGCTACACGGATCTGAGCATAAGCAGGAATTAAATTAAATAAATGTGATTTTTTTTTTAGCCTCAACCTAAATATGCCATTTAGAGCAACACCTACGCACAGGAATAATGTGAAAAGATTTAAATACAAATGAATTAATGAAAAGCATAAAAAGAAGCATATAAAACGTTGTCATTTGAAAGTGGAGTTATACAGTAAAATGTGGAAAATGAGCAACATTTTTTTTTTAGTTAAAATTAGGGTTCTATAGTTGAAAGTCGACTTTTCGACATTTCGACTTTTTGCATTTGGTTATAAGTCGACTTTTTGCATTTTATGCAAAGTCGATTTTTACACTTATTTATTTTCGACTTTTTTCGTAATTTTTCGACTATTTTTCACTTTTTTCAAATTCCGACAATTTTAGAGTTTTTGACTTTTTTTCCACTTTTTTTTTTAAAATTTTTGACTATTTTTGACTACTTTCGACTTTTTGACTATTTTCGAGTTTTTTTTATTTTTTTTTCGAGTTTTTCCGACTATTTTAGAGTTTTTGACTTTTTTTAAACTTTTTTAAAATTTTTGACTATTTTCGACTTTTTTCAAATTTTTTCGACTTTTTAGCTATTTTTGACTTTTTTCGACTATTTTATTACTTTTTTCGAGTTTTTCGACTATTTTAGAGTTTTTGACTTTTTTTCCACTTTTTTAAAATTTTTGACTACTTTCGACTTGTACCGACTTTTTTCGACTATTTTTTACTTTTTTCGAGTTTTTCCGACAATTTTAGAGTTTTTTACTTTTTTCCACTTTTTTTAACATTTTTGACTATTTTCGACTTTTTTCAAATTTTTTCGACTTTTTGACTTTTTTTCGACTATTTTATTACTTTTTTCGAGTTTTTCGACTATTTTAGAGTTTTTGACTTTTTGTCCACTTTTTTAAAAGTTCGACTTTTTAACTATTATCGATTTTTTTTTTACTTTTTTCGAGTTTTTCCGACTATTTTAGAGTTTTTGACTTTTTTCAACTTTTATTTACAAAGTCGACCTTTTGACTTTTTTTTATAGACGATTGTCGAGTTATCGACTCTTTTGCAACAAAATAGTCGACTTTTCGACTTTTTTTGACAAAAAGTCTATTGTTCGATTATTCGAAAGTCAATTTATAGAACCTTAGTTAAAATAACATTTTCTAAAGTCTTTAACAGTTTCGTCTTTACATAATTACAATGATATTTTATTAATTTTTTTATATTTTTTGTTTAATAGTTGGAAAATTTTTTTTTATGTCATGACATTTTCAATGTCTTAACATAACTATTTATGTCTTAACATATATATTCTTATATAAAAAGTAAAATTATTAATTTTGTTTCATTTTATATTTCTTTATTTTTCTTTATGTTGATATTTTTGTCTAAAGCAATATTAATAATTTTGTTTCATTTTATATACATATCTGTATTTTTCTTTATGTTGATAATTTTAATGTCTTAACATAAATTTTATTAATTTTTTAATATTTTTTTAATAATTGTATATTTTTTTATGTCATGACATTTTCCATGTCTTAACATAACTATTTATGTCTTCATCTATATGTGTAAAGCGAAATTAATAATTTTGTTTGACTATATTCTACTTTATGTTGATAATTTTAATGTCTTAACATAAATTTCATTAATTTTTGACATTTTCTATGTTTTAACATAACAATTTATGTCTTCACTTACATATATGTTATAAACCTAACTAAATAATTTTGTTTTAGTTAATATTTTTGATTTCTTTATGTTGAAAATTTTAATGTCTTAACATAAATTATATCTTGACATATTTAATGTCTTGACATAAATTTTGTTTCGATACATATTTACCTAATATGTAGATATGTTTATTTCAACAAAAAAAGCATATTCGTATTCATGGCATTTATTTTGTCTTGACATAATAATGTCTGTTAAAATTTGTATCAATTTATAAAAAAAAAAAACGAATATTTTTACAGTTTATGAACATTTTTATTTAATTTATATCTTGACATAATTATATATGGCAAAATTTTTGTCAATTTAACTAATAATTTTACTGTTTTTGTATAATTTTTTTTAAATTTATGTCTTAACATAAATTATTTTTGTCATGACATAAGTATGTCTGGCAATAGTTTTGGCAATTTCTAAAAAAATAATATTTTAACATTTGAATTATTTTTTTTTCAAATTTATGTCTTGACATAAATATGAAATTTAAAAATTTTCTTTCACGGCTTGACATAAATTTTGTCATGACACAATAATTATATCTAAAACTTAAGGCATTTGTAAAATAAATAAAAAATTAATTCAGAATAAAGTTTTGTAAAAATATATGTCTTGACATAAATATTTACATATGAGTATATGGTAACATAATATTATCTTAACTTTATTTTTATAAATAATAACTTGTAAGTCCTGTAAAAAACTTAGAATTAAAACTAAAAAAATATGGTTTGAGATAATTTTATCTTGACATAAATTTAGTTTTGACATAAATATGTCTAGTAAAAAATTTTAGACAAGTTTGTAAATTAAAATTTTAACAGCTTTAAGAATAATTTTAAAAAAATGTATGTCTAAACATAAAAGTGTCATAACATAACAAAATTAGTCTTGACATAATTTTATTATAACTTTTTTAAATCTCATGATATTTTTTCCTCAACTGTTTTAAACTTATAAATATTAAAATCTTTTTTTTTATTTTTGTTATGACATTAAACTAAACGTGTCATTTACATAAACATAAAACTTTTTGATCTAAATATGTCAGTTTAAAGAGTTTCCACCCAACTTAATGGTTTTATTTTACAATGTTTTTAGGTCTTTAAATGACAATCCAAATTTTTTTGTTTGTGTAAACATCAAAAGACTTTCATTGATTTTTATCTCGTGATTTATACTTTGTTTTTTGATGAAAATTATAAATTTAAAAAAAATTTCAATTTCATATAAGAAAAAAGTGAAAGAATTACTTTATTTTGTTATTTACTGGTTTAATTTGATGGTTGGCTAAATTTCTTCTCAAATTGTGACGCTTGTGGTTTAGTGTCAGTAAACCAAATGGGAAAACCAAAAAAATCTCCAAAATGAAGGTGTCATGCTGTTAATGACATTTAAATTGTCAAAAATGTTAAGAAAATGAAAATAAATAGAGAAAAGAAAATCATGACATGACATGACATAACGAAAACACAATTTGAAAACACTGTGAATTTAGAAATTAGTTTAGGTTTTGAGAAAAAATATAGTCAAATGTAAATGAGAGATTTTATGTAAATTACAATTTCTTGTAAATAGTAAATTGTATTACATTTTATTGTAATTCGTTGCAGTTTTTTTTTTTTTGTTTTGTAATTATGTTTGACAAGTGTACATGAAGTAAATGACTTAATAGGGACTAATATCACGTTTTGTATTCAATTATGTAGTTTTTTATTCCTCAAAAACAGGGAATTAATGTCTGAAATAAGTGAAAGTAAAACTAAAGTAATGGGATTCATTTGAAAATTGAAATTATTTGTTAAAAGAGACTTTAGACTAGACGATAGACTATACACTAGACTATAGAAAAGACTATAAAATATACTAGACTATAGACTAGACTATAGACTAGACTATAGACTAGACTATAGACTAGACTATAGACTAGACTATAAACTAGACTATAGACTATACTATAGACTAGACTATAG
>NC_060952.1:93320580-93322497 GCF_022045245.1 Lucilia cuprina | reverse complement strand
AAGTTATAAAGTTATAAAGTTATAAAGTTATAAAGTTATAAAGTTATAAAGTTATAAAGTTATAAAGTTATAAAGTTATAAAGTTATAAAGTTATAAAGTTATAAATTAAATACATAAAAGTATTAAGACATAAAAATAGGCGATCAAAAATGTTTATATATGAAGTTTTAATTATTATTTGATTACCCTATAATTATTGTAACTGACTGTATGTTTGTCTTGATATTTGTCCATCCATTTCCCCACCTGGATGGTGTTTTTTCATTTAATTATTAATAATTGTTGGAAATTGATACATTAATTTCTTCTTCCACAAAAAAAAATCAAGAAAGAGTAGAAAGATAAATATTTTAATTAACATTTTGATTGATATTTCTTGTGTTTTTCGAAAAAAGGCCCATAATATCGACCCAATTTTATGTTTTTGTTGTCAAAAACCTAAAGCCGACAAAAAATTGCGGTAATTTTTTATGCAAAAAGCATGATGAAGTTAAAATGCCAAAACAAAAAAAAAAAAACGCAAAGAACATGTAACATTTTATAACACACCCACTGGCAAAAACAAAACAAAAAGTTCGCTCATTTTTTTCAAAGAAAGAATTTCGAAAATCCCCCAAAAGAACGACAAGACTGAAGAAATTTTTTGACACATACGACGTTTAAATTGTTTGGATTTTTTTCGCTTAGTTTGGAAGGAAAACCGAACATTTTTCAAAACATTATGCTGAAAGCTAAAATTTAAAATGAAATAAAAAATGAGGAATCAATACTTTGGCTTTTTGTGTTCACAAACTTATGTTCAGAATAAATAAGAACATCAAGCAGCTGTCTTTGCATTAACAAAAAGGGAATACAGAAAAACGACAACAACAAAAACAAAACAACTCCCAAAAAAGGCCTAAAAGCAAGAACATTATACGGCAGTTATTTAAAAGAATGAAAATTTTATTTTCAAGTATGCTCTAAACAGAAACTCAAGCAACATACAAACTCTTTTCGAACTCATGATTATAATCAGTTTTTAAAATAAGTTTAGCATTCTTTTAAATATCTTTTTCTTTTAACTTACAGTTTTTAGTACGTGTGCGAGTCACAAAAATCTACTAAAAACATTTAACAAATTAATCGTTGAGGCGTTACGGCCCATGGTTAGTTAAAGTTTTGTAAAACTCCCAACAACAACAACAACAACAAAAGCAATAATAATAACAAGAAATCCAAATAAAACTGAATGGAATTTCAAGTCACTGAAAAATGTTCAACTGAAAATAAAATTAAAGTAGAAAATATAAAAAAACAACACAAAAATATTTGTAAATGTTTTTGTTATTTTTTGGTGGTCCAAGAAAAAAAGGTTAAATATACTAAAACCTTAACAACAACAATAAAAAATCACAAACAATTTGTTACCAAAAAAAAAAAAAAGAATGAAAATTATATTTAGACTTTTACTTTGTGCACTCAATAGAGGAGTTATTTTATACACACACGTGTTTCATGAATTCTTTATAAATAATAGATTTTTTATTGATTTTTTTAATAAAACAGGGAACGCCATGTGTTAGAAGTTCAAAGTATGAGCTTTCGACAACAGATTGAAATTAAGGTTAAATGGTTAAATTTCTAGGAAATTTTTCTTACACTTTGCAAGATTTTCTTTTAAAAGTTATGTTATGATATTTTTATGTCATGACATTTTTATGCCTTGACATTTTTATGCCTTGACATTTTTATGTCTTAACATGAATCTAATTTTGACATAGTTTTGTTTTTAATTCTTTCTAAACTTTATTCCGAAATTTTAATTAATAACTTCATAACTTTATAACTTTATAACTTTATAACTTTATAACTTTATAACTTTATAACTTTATAACTTTATAACTTTATAACTTTATAACTTTATAACTTTATAA
>NC_060952.1:93308791-93320480 GCF_022045245.1 Lucilia cuprina | reverse complement strand
GACTAGACTATAGACTAGACTATAGACTAGACTATAGACTAGACTATAGACTAGACTATAGACTAGACTATATACTAGACTATAGACTATAGACTAGACTATAGACTATAGACTAGACTATAGACAGATTAGATTAGTGTTTAGTTTTTTCCTTTTTTTTTCCTGTATAAATCCGACTTCGAGAGCAGGTGCAAAATGTAGGCTCCACATTGTCGAACATTTAAAATTTACATACAATTTCAATAGATTAAAACAACTTTTGAAAACAGCTGCGTGAAAAAAGTAGTTTTTTAATCATAAAAACTTAAAGTATTTAATAATTAATTAATAATTGTTAATAATTAACACTTTTAACACACATACACATAAGGGGCACTTTAAAGGCAACAACAACAAGAAGAATAAAGCAAAAAAAAGCTTAACAAGCCGGATAGCAATACTACTCCGAATAGTAAAGTATCACTTCAAATATGGAGGACACTTAGAAAATAAATTTTACTTTAATAAATATTTCAATTAACATTTTTTCTCTTTGTCGCACTCGCTGACTGACTTACAATAGATAATAAAATTTCTAGAAAAAAAGACAGAGAGACATTCATCACAAGTTTTCATAAGTTGCAGCAGACTAATTGAACTCTATAGTTTAGTTTTAAATAAGAATTATTGCATTGGAGCGTTTTGCTTGTGCTGTAATAAAAAGGGAAGATTCCCCTCTCCCTCTCTTAAAGACTCTTAAAGATCCATTAAAAGATGTTAATGCTGCTGACTCTGCTGGCATTAAAGTATGTGGAACATTTCAACTTTTTACTTGATAAAAAAAAAACAAAATTAACTTTAAGTGACCCTTTTTATTATTGTTGTTGTTCTTAAATCTTTAATTTGCAGCAAAAAAAAAAAATACAAGATAGATCTAAGAAACTCTACTTAAAAACGAGCTTCTTTTTTGCAGCAATTCAAATAATGTTACAAGTTTTTTTTTAAATTTTTTTATCTCAAAACAAAATGATGTCAACTGTTGAGGCTGCCTTTGCTGCATTAAAAAAAAACTACAATATGTGTTATTTTTTCGCAAATAAACTCTGCCATAAAAATAAAAGCAACAAAGTGCATAAAATTGTCATGCAACTTAAATAAATATAAAAGAATTTTAAATTAACAATAGAGTTTTTAGAAGATGAGCAGGTCTGTTGCAAGTTGAGTTTAGGTCAGTTTTTTTTGAGTTCATTTAAACAAACAGGATTCCTTTAGATGTTATAGAGATTCAAAGGGAATGAATTTGTTTTAAAGGATTAAGGCCATAAAATTGCGAAGAATATTTAGATTTCACTTCAAAAAAGGATTTAGGTTATAACTTTTAACCTAAATCCTTTTGGACAAAAAATAAAAAAAGTTTATAAAACAGGTGGCACTAATTTTTGTCAAAATTATATTATGACATAATATAATAAAAGAGGAAAATTACACGAAGAAATTGAGAAAAGTTATTATTTTATCAAAAATGTTATTGTCTTGATATAAAAATGTTAATTATCACAAGCAATATAAAAAAGAAAAATTACACAAAGTAATTAACAAAAGTTAATATATTATTAAAAAAAAAAATTATCTTGACATAAATATTTTTGTCATGTCATAAAAATGTTAATTACCACAAACAATATAAAAAAGGAAAATTACACGAAAAAATTAACAAAATTTATTATTCCATCAAAAAAAAAAAAAAAAATAAAAATTTATATCTTGACATAAATATTTTTGTCATGACATAAAAATGTTAATTACCACAAACCATATAGAAAAGGAAAGAAATTAACAAAAGTTATTATATAATCAAAAAAAGAAATAATAAAAATTTATGTCTTGACATAAATATTTTTGTCATGACATAAAATTGTTAATTACCACAAAAAATATAGGAAAAGAAAATTATACGAAAAAATCAACAAAATTTATTATTTTATAAAAAAATATGTCTTGACATAAATATTTTTGTCATGACATAAAAATGTTAATGTTCACAAATAATATAAAAAAGGAAAAAGGAAACACGAAGAAATTAATAAAATATATTATTTTATAAAAAAAATTATGTCTTGACATAAATATTTTTGTCATGACATAAACATTTTAATGTTCACAAATAGTGGCAAAAGACATGAAGATGTTCTTGACATAATTCCTTTAAGATAGTAAAATAATTAAAAAAATATGTCTTGACATATTTATGTTATGTCAATAAAATTTTAATTTTTTTAATAAAAAATTTATGTTATGGCATTAAACACAAATATTTAAATATCAAGACATTAGACAGAAATACATGTGTCTTAATTTACACTTAAAATTTACATTTTTCACCAGAATTTCACTTTTTTTACTTAAAATTCACTTTTTTTATCACAATTTTAATTTTTCAACAGAATTTCACTTTTTTACTTAAAATTCACTTTTACATCAAAATTTCACTTTTCTGCAGAAAATTCAAAATTTTAATTTTTTCACTTAAAGTTCACATTTTCACTTAAAGTTCACTTTTCTCTTAAAATTCACTTTTAATTTTCAAAAAAATTCACTTTCAAAAAAAAATTTTTTTTTTTGTTTTCATTTTCACTAAAATTTCACTTTTTCACTAAAGTTCCACTTTTCATTTCAAATTCACTTTTTCACAAAAGTTTCACTTAAAATTCACTTTATCCCCAAAATTTCACCTTTTAACTTTTTTATCAAAATATATTTTTATTTTTACTTAAATTCACTTGTTCACCAAATTTTCACTTTTTACTATAAAACATTATTATATTCTCATTTTCACCAAAATTTGACGTTTTCTCTAAAGTTTCACTTTTCAATAAAAATATATTTTTTTTCCTGAATTTCACTTTTAAACTTATAGTTCACTTTTTCATCAAAATATATCCTATTTTTACTTAAATTCACTCGTTCACCACAATTTTACTTTAAATTCACTTTTTGCGGCAAATTCACTGTTACAATATAAATTCGTATTTATATTAGAATTCTTATTATATTCTCATTTTCACTAAAATTTCACTTTTCACAAAAGTTTTTACTTTTCACTTAAAATTCACTTTTTCCCCGAAATTTCACTTTTTCACCAAAGTTTTACTTGTTACTTAAAATATTCACCAAAATTTAACTTTTTCACTTTTTACGGAAAATTCACTTTTTTACTTAAAATTCACTTTTTCACTTTAAATTCACTTTTTACAGCAAATTCACTTTCACAATATTAAAACTCTTATTATATTCTCATTTTCACTAAAATTTCACCCTTTCACAAAAGTTTCATATTTCACATAAAATTCCCTTTTTCTCAAAATGTCACTTTTTCACCAAAGTTTGATTGTTACCAAAGTTTGATTGTTACATAAAATATTCACAAAAATTTAACTTTTTTCACTTTTTACGGAAAATTCACTTTTTTTACCAAAAAATTCACATTTTAAAGCAAACTCACTTTGTATTATAAAAATTCGTATTTATATTAAAATTATTATTATGTTCTTTCACTAAAATTTCACTGTTTCACAAAATTTTTTACATTTCACTTTTTCCATTAAAATTTTTACTTTTTAACTTAAAATTCTCTTTTTTATCAAAATATTTTCTTATTTACACTTATTCATCAAAATTTCACTTTTTACGGAAAATTCATTTTATTTCATTTTAATTTCACTTTTTTACTTAAAATTCACTTTAACAATAAAAATCGGTATTTTGTATTAAAATTTTTATTATATTCTCATTTTCACTTAAAATTTTAAGTTTTCACAAAAGTTTCACATTTCACTTAAAATTCACCTTTTCTCCAAAATTCCACTTTTTAACTTACAATTCACTTTTTCATCAAATTATTTTTTTATTTTTACTTAAATTCACTTGTTTACCAAAATTTTACTTTTTTACGGAAAATTCACTTTTTTTAACTAAATTTCACTTTTCAAAAAAAATTCATATCTTCACCGAAAAATTTGCATTTTCATCGAAAAATTGACATTTTCATCGAAAAATTGACATTTTCATCGAAAAATTCAGATTTTCAACAAAAATTCAGATTTTCAACAAAAATTCAGATTTTCAACAAAAATTCACTTTTTATTTAAAAATCCACAAATATTCAACAAAATATAACTTTTTCACTGAAATTTTATTTTTACAAATATTTCACGTTTTAATAAAAAAACTGAAAAGTTACATTTGAACTAAAATGTTCAATTTCTTTCGTTGCTTTATAAAATTTTTAAATTTATTTAAAAACATTTATCACCATTTTATTAAATTATAAATCCGCCTCTATATAGTAAGTAGTTCTAGCACTTAAACTTTATAAAAATATTTTTAGGCTTTAAAATTCATTTCAATATTTAACACCTTTTGTTAATTGGAAAAACGCATAAATTCGTACGCCCACTTCTTTAAACATGAAACCTTAACCCGACACCAACACCAACATAAAATGACCGTTAAATATTTCAATACAAACAAGAATTATTACTTAATCAATGATAATAATAAAAACTAGAATCAAAATTCAAAATTTACATATTTATTTTAATGTTAAACAAATTTTTTATTAAAAAAAACTTTTGTTATTTAATTACAGATACTAGACAACAAATTGATGCCACATAAAATACCAAACACTTTTATAACATAAATGAAAAGAAATGCGTGGGTAACTTCCCTGCCTGTTTGAATTCAAAAAAAATTTCAAAAACTATTAAAAAAAAAACAACAAATTGATGAAATGTCATCATAAAACATATTTTTTTTTTAATAATGTTGAAAATATTTCAATCAAATTTTTACTACGAAATCCGTACCAAAGTTTATTTTTAACGAAACAAAAGAACTCAAAAAACAAAACAACGAATTTATTTTAGAAGCTGTTTTTAAAAAGGAAAAAAAATTATTGATTAATTTTTTTTTTTTAATAAAATAAAAATTATAAGAAAACATATTCAAGGCATTTGAAATGCCTACAGAATGTGAGCGAAGTTCTACTTCGCCAGCCACAAACACAACAACAGCAATAAACAATTCAGCAGAATTAAAGGATAATTTAAATGAAGATTCAGCAGCTGCAGCAGCATCAGCATCAGCAGCAGCTCAACAACAATATTCAGCAATGATGGAAGGCAGCGATAATATGTCAACTTCACAGACCTCTACTACTTCGAATGGCAGTAGTAGTTGTAATGGTGGTAGAAAAACGGTAAGTTTTCTTTAAACAAATTTTAATTTAATTATTTAAAAACTATATTAATATTTAAACAAATTTCCTTTTTAAGTAACTTAAATCTTTCTATATTTTCATTTACATGCTGTTTAAGTGCTAATTACCAAAAGGTCTTAACTCTGTAATTATCACTTTTAATGCGTTTAAACAAACATTTAACTAACAACAACAACATTTAATTATTGTTAAATTTATGCAAAACCATATATTCTTCTTCTGCTCATGTGCTGCTGTGCCCCAAATGGCCTATTGCTGTTCTTGTTAATGGGTTAAATAAAAGAGAGAAAGTACTTTTTGTTTTTAAATATTTTGCCACTCATTGTCAAGTTGAAAATATGAAAAATGTTTAGAAACATTTTCTTCTTTATTTGCCGTTTTGCCATAAACACTTAAAAAGTCAATAAACTAAACAATATAACAGAAATAAAAAGAAGAAGAAAATCTAGTAAATAAAACAACAAAAATAGAATTTTAGCAAAAAAAAAAACTGCAAATAAAAGTAATTTCTAAAGAGAAAGAAACTAGAGGTTAAACTATAGCCGAGCTCAAGGACAAAACCGTAGACTAGACTATAGACTAGACTATAGACTAGACTATCGACTAGACTATAGACTAGACTATAGACTAGACTATAGACTAGACTATAGACTAGACTATAGACTAGACTATAGACTAGACTATAGACTAGACTATAGACTAGACTATAGACTAGACTATAGACTAGACTATAGACTAGACTATAGACTAGACTATAGACTAGACTATAGACTAGACTATAGACTAGACTATAGACTAGACTATAGTCTAAACTTTAGACTATACTAAAGACTTGACTATATTAACTATACAATTGTTCTGATCAGGCTAGTATGGACTATTCTCCAGACTGTAACGTATTTCGGACCAGATTATAATCTACACTAAAGTCTTGAGTAGGCTATAATGCTAGCTATATAGTATAAACTTTAATCCTGACTATAGGTTCTAGTGTAGAATTTATACGAGGCTAAAATGCAGACTATATTTTTTACCATATTATTTTTTTTTGCAAAACATAACCTCTAAATGGCTTAAATTTAAAATGTTTCAAAGTCTTTTGTAGCGTTTTGTTATTTGCGTATTTCCACCCGCAATTCCCAATTGTTAAAGCAAACAAATCTCAAAAGGTTATTGGCACCAACAAGGAAAAAAAAAAGAATTCAATCGATTAAGTTTCTCTAACAGCAATTTAAGCCGAACAAACAGCTGTTTTTTAGGGGGAAAAGAAATGTATATAAAGATAAACAAATATGGTAACACTGAAACTAATATAAAGAGTTACCTTAGTTATTTAAAGAACCTTCAAATTGTGACAGCTTTAAATATGAAAAAAAAAAATATTTCTGCTTTATGTTTAATGTCATTTTTTAAGAAAGAAAGAAAAAGAAAAAATAATATTGAAATTTTTATTATTATTATTAGTAGGTTGTTGTCATTGTTGTTATTATTTAACTTTGACTTGCATACTGGTGCCTGCTAGACCCAAAGACTTTAAGAGGTTTCTTGGGTTTTTTTTTATTATTTCATATACTACATACCTAATTATAGGTACTAGAAGAGGTGAAAAGAAAAGAATTATAAAAAATTAAACACACAAAGACTGAATCTTTTTGAAAGGTATAAAATAGTTAAGAGAAATAATGAAATGTTTGTTTTAAACATTCTCTGTTTGAGGCAAATGGAAGGGTTGAGACTGTTGTTGAATAGAAATGGTATTTTAAATGACTAGATATATGCTGATGATTGCTGATGATGATGAGGACGACAGTGCGTCGTTGACGATGTCTTTTGGTTAATTTAGAGTCAATGTGGTTTTTTGTTTGGTCTTGCCAAGAAAACCACTGCTAATGTGAATTTATCTACATACATATGTATATTTGCTACAACCTTAGATAGTGACAGGAGTTTAAAGTGATTTATAAATTAATTTTATAAAACTTTACAAAATTTACCACCGTAAAGTCAGTTTTTAGTTTAGTACTTAAACTCAGTTTAGTTAAACTTATGATAAAAATAATTTCCCAATTAGCTTTGCATTTTAAAATCCCATTATCCCTTTACTCTATATAAACTTGTCACTTCACATCTTGACATTTAAAAATCTTAACTTTTTTTGTCAATTCTGAGTGTCACTTTAATTTCTTAACAAAATGTCAATTCAAAATTGATGCCTCTTTAGTACGTTTTCGATTACTATATCCTCCTTAACTAGCCTGAATATTAATACCACGCTGTCACTGTCAGTGTCAGTGTCATTCTTTTACTAAAGTCTTAAAGAAATAATTACTTTAAGATTCTGTAACATTGTCATGTAAGAGCAAAATTTCTTATATACTTAATACGTACCTTTCAAACATATGGTGTGGTATTATTGTTCTTGTCAGCAGCAGTAACTACAATAAAAACAACAACAACAACTAGACTTCCGTCAACATCAAACAGTCATTGACTGCTGCATATATTACATTTGCTCAGGCTTACAGTTTTCTACTTTTGGTATGTTCTTGTTAGTTTAAACAGAATTGAATTTGCTGGCGACAAGCGTTTATGTCGGCAGGATATATGTTTTCATGTTTAGCCAAGTTTTTTAACTTTTACTTAATAAGTTTTTAGGCGACAGAGGTTCTATTATACATTCTTTGTTCCTACAAAATGTGTATTAAAAGATTACTTGTAGATGACTCAAATGGACTAAGGAAATTCTCTTTAGTTTCCTTTTAAAGCGTTTTCTGCTTCTTTAGCCAAAAATATGTCGCTATCGTCCCAAGTGTAATCAAGAAACTAATAAACATGCATCCAGGGCTGGTATATTGAAAGTTTTTAAAAATAATGGACAATTAATAAGCTATAGTCTGGCCTATAGTTTTGACCATTATCTGGTGTATAGACATGGCTATAGTGTTGCCTATAATCTTGACTGTAGTCTGGTTTATAGTGATCTATAGTATTGACTATAGTCTAATCTACAGTCCAAACTATTGACTGGTATATAGTCTATGGTCTGTACCAAACCCTGATCTATAGTCTTAAATATAGTTTTGACTTCATAGTCTGGTCTATGGTATTTACTATAGACCAGACTAGTCCAGCTATAGTCTTCACAAAAGTCTTGTCTATAGTCGGGAATATAGTCTTGTCAATAGTCTTGAGTAGAGCCTTGCCTATAGTTTTTTATCTGGTCTGTAATCTCTCAATAGTCTGGTCCATAATCTTGACTATAGTTTGGTCTATAGTCTAGACTAAAGTCTGTTCTACATTTTAAACTTTATATATAGTCTATATTACAGTATTGTCTATAGACTGAGGCATATATAGTTTTGACTATAGTCTGTTTCATAGTCTAGACTATAGTCTGATCTAAAGTCTAGTCTAAAGTCTGGTCTATAGTCTTTGACATACATAGAGTCTAATTCCATCTCTGATAGCTGCCATCATAATGTAGGATTTAGTGTTCTTTTCTTATTATTTTCTTTCTCATTTTCTTTAGCTCTCAAGTGGGTGACCTTAAAGAGAGTAAAAGTATACAGGGGGGGGGAAAGAACATAAATATATTTTTGATATTGCATTTTTTACTTTTGTTTTGCTTTTTTTGCGGATGTTAGCAAGTAACAGTGTTGCAATTTGTAGGTAGTATCAGTAGAACAAAAGTAGATTGTGGTAAGAAAAGGGTTAATATTTATTGGCTGTTTTTGTAAACAGCCAGGGGTTAATGTATTTGTTGTGATTTTTATTTGTTTCTTTTGCATATGACCATGTCCATTTATGAATATTCGTAGCTCATTTATTGTCGGTCAGGTCGAGGTGACAATTTAAACACTTTTCTTTAGTTTTAGTTCTTTTTAATGTTGGTTATGGTAGTCGGAAAATAGTTTATATTGATTTTTTATACAAAAAAAAAACGAGAATTGTTATTTTTTTCTCGTATTTTTTCCAAAATGTCGCGTCAGGCGCCTTTGTGGGTAGATATCTGAACTTAATAAAAATACATTTATTAATCTATGAAATATTAATGTTTTTCCTTTTCTTTCAGTCTATTACATCTCCGGATCCCACAGCATATGTGGCTAAAGCCAGAGTAACACGACCAACCCCACCACCCCCACCTTATAATCCCATGCAATTCGTACAAATCAAACCATGTAATTTGTATCAAACAGCACAAGAACAACTTAAGAAAGCGGAAGAAGTTAAAAAGATTAAAGAGATACGCAAAGAGGAGCCAGAAGATTGGCAAAATGTAAGTAAAATAAAAAAAATTAATAACAATAGAAAATAGAAGATTTTTAAAGTTCTACTTTAGTTCATGTTCAGTTCTATTTCAGTTCTATTTCAGTTCTAGTTCAGTTCTAGTTCAGTTCTAGTTCAGTTCTAGTTCAGTTCTAGTTCAGTTCTAGTTCAGTTCTAGTTCAGTTCTATTTCAGTTCTAGTTCAGTTCTAGTTCAGTTCTAGTTCAGTTCTAGTTCAGTTCTAGTTCAGTTCTTGTGCAGAGAAGAAGTTTTCAATATATAGTGCGTTTTAAGTGTTGTCAACTTTATTTATTATTTATTTTTAATTTTTTTTAACAAAAATGTCAAGAATTGTTTCATAGTTTTATTTGTTGGCACCATTTTTTTTAACAAAAACTTATTTAATTATGGCCTTTTTTGTGCAGTGTATAGTGTTAATTTTATTTTATTTATAAAATTGTTTTTTTTAATATTTTTTTAACATTTTATTTTGTTCATAGTTTTTTTTTTTTTTTTTTTTTTTTTTTTGAATTGGTTTTTCTTAAATTTTTTACTTTTAATTCATTAGTTTTTTTTCTTTTCCTACAAATGTTATTTCATTTTTTGCTTTAGACAACCGTGTGGGAAAGGAAGTTGTTTGTTTATTTTTATTGCCAATATTGGTTGTATGTTTTTACAACTGTTGCTTTTTCGTTCGTATTTTATTATTTAAAATGTCTCTTTTTGTGTAATTTGTTATGGTAGTTTTTTTATTTATTTAGTATTCAATATTTAACTTACAGTTACTATTTTATATATGGTTAAACATTATAACTAAATATATTAATTAGTATTTGAAACTTAATTTCTTTCATTGTATGATTTTATTTTATGAGTTAAATGTTAAAAGTGGTAAATGGTTTATTAAACATAGTGAAATATTAACAATTTGTTAACCCATTTTCTGTGGGGCTTTTATATTGTTTTAATATTTATGAGTTTAAAACGTGTGTTTTTATTTTATTCAATTTATATAAATCTGCCAATTGTTTGATTGAATATTTTCTGACAGTGTGATTGTAGGCGCCAAATGTATTTGAATTTTTTTAATTTTTTTAAATAGTTTTTTTTTTTTAATGACATCAAATTGTAATGGCTTATATTCTTTATTAATTGAAATTACTAATTTATAGTCTGTACTATAGTTTGGTTCAAATTATGTTCTATAATCTTCGTAGATAGATAAATAGATAGATAAATAGATAGATAGATAGATAGATAGATAGATAGATAGATAGATAGATAGATAGATAGATAGATAGATAGATAGATAGATAGATAGATAGATAGATAGATAGATAGATAGATAGATAGATAGATAGATAGATAGATAGATAGATAGATAGATAGATAGATAGATAGATAGATAGATAGATAGATAGATAGATAGATAGATAGATAGGTAGATAGATAGATAGATAGATAGATAGATAGATAGATAGATAGATAGATAGATAGATAGATAGATAGATAGATAGATAGATAGATAGATAGATAGATAGATAGATAGATAGATAGAAAGAAAGGTAGATTCACAGATATTTTGTCTTCAGCATTGACTATAGTTTGATCAGTAGTCCAGACTATAGTGTTGGTTTCAGTCGAGACTATACTCTGGTCCTTCGATCGATGTAATCTTATCTCTAGTCGAGATTATAATGTGGTCTACAGTCGAGGCTATATTATTTTCTTTAGTCTAGTCTATAGCCTGTAGTCGAGTCTATAGTATGTTAGTCTATATACTGTAGTGTAGTCTATAGTCTGGTCTTTAGTTTGGACTGGTCTTTTGTGTAGTCTATTGACTAATCTGTAGTTTAGACAATAATCTGCTCTTTAGTCTAGCCTATATTCTTGTCAATAAGCTAGACTATAGTCTGGCCTATTGTCAAGACGATTTAAGCTTTCAGATACTTGAAACTTTTTACAATATGATGGAATGATAAGAAAGCTATAGACTACAAACATTTTACAACTCAAGTGTGAAGTAAGTCATTTATTTGTTATAGACCTCAGTTAGGTAACACTTTCTCAAAAAACCTCTAAGATATTACTTAAACTGTACGTTCGGCAAAAAGCCCTTTTGTCTACTAGATCACGCTCACACACAATTTCAATTGATATC
>NC_060952.1:93226291-93303791 GCF_022045245.1 Lucilia cuprina | reverse complement strand
TTATATTTAGAGGTATATAGAGATTATGAAAGATTTTGGAGAATTAAGGGACATTTGAAGAGATTTAAAGTAATTTAGAGAGATTTATATAGAGAGAGATTTAGAAAGATTTAGAAATTTATGATCCAATTTTGCTGATTTTAAATAGGAAACATTTGAAAATCATGTCTAATAGAATTATTAAAGAATTGAATGCCGAAGATATCTGGGGGTTTTTAGAAAATAGATTTTAGAAATTATACAGCCAGACCACCTCTTTTCCGTTATATATTAGTAGTTCTAATATCATTTTTTTTAACTTTTTCATCGAAATTAAATGGCGCCAACACACAATTTTGTTTCTTTTTCAAACTCCTCAAACTTTTACCTCAAATATTTATTAAATATTAATACTCTTTTAACGATAATTATACAAATAAATTTGTTCTCAAGAAATTCTTCTAATAAACCTTTAATTAGTAATTTAAACATTAAAACAAGTGAAATTTTCAAATTCTTATGAAATTCTTTTTAAAAATAAATTCCCAACATAGTGAAAATGAAAAACCTGACAAACAAACAAATAATTAATTATTTTAAACACATATTTTAGTAACAGCTGAAAAAAAATACCCATTGAAAATTCTTAAAGCCACTTTATTAAGCCGATACTCTTTTTTTTTCACCCATAATTAAACAGACATGAATGACAATTACTTTTATATAAAAATAAGTTAAATTAAACTTTCTCTGATTTAAATTTTATATTAATAAATATTCTTTTATTCTTTTCTTGTTTTTTTTTCATGTTTTTTTTTTCTTTTTTTACAACAAATATCCCACCAATTACGAAATGGAATGTGTGTTAAAAATAACAACCCAACCTTAAATAATTAAATTGTTTAATAATGATTAAAAAAAAAAACAAAAAACATTTTATTGATTTGTTTCATTGTTGCAAATGTTATGTGTGTTGCGTGTAATTGATTTTCATTCTTAAAGAATCTGGACAATTGGAAGTCATCACGTAGAAAACGTGTCGAACATATTATTGATCGTGTGGTGGAGGTGAAAAAATTGGAATTAGAAGAACATGATCGCACGCGCAGAAAATCGAAAACATTTTCCGAAATGATTGAAGAGAGGTAAGTTGAAAAGAGAAATAAAAAATTCTAGTTTTGTAAAAGGATATAATTATAAGAACAAAATTCTTTAAAATATTTTGTTGAGACAAACTTTGCTAAAGAAATCTTGATTGAGACAAACTTTTCTTAAGAAAACTTTGTTAAGACATTTTTTTCTTAAGAAAACTTTGTTGAGACAAACTTTTCCAAGGTTTTGTTGAGACAAACTTTGTTGCTACAAACTTTTCTGAAGAAAACTTTGTTGAGACAAACATTTCTAAAGAAAACTTTGTTGAGACAAACTTTTTTAAAATAAGTTTTGTTTGGACAAACTTCTCTAAAGAAAACATTGTTTGGTCAAACTTTTCTAAAGAAAACTTTGTTCAGACAGATGTTTCATAAGAAATCTTTGTTGAGACAAACTTTTTTTAAAATAAGTTTTGTTTGGACAAACTTCTCTAAAGAAAACTTTGTTTGGTCAAACTTTTCTAAAGAACACTTTGTTGAGACAAATTTTTCTTAAGTAAACTTAGTCGAGACAAAAAAAACTTTGTTGACACAAACTTTTCTAAAGAAAACTTTGTTGACACAAAAATTTCTAAACAAAACTTTGTTGCGGCAAACTTTTCTAAAGAAAACTTTGTTGAGACAAACCTTTCTGAAGAAAACTTTGTTGAGACAAACGTTTCTAAAGAAATCTTTGTTGAGACAAACTTTTTTTAAAATAAGTTTTGTTTGGACAAACTTCTCTAAAGAAAACTTTGTTTGGTCAAACTTTTCTATAGAAAGCTTTGTTCAGACAGACTTTTCTAAAGAAAACTTTGTTGAGACAAACTTCTCTAAAGAAAACTTTGTTTGGTCAAACTTCTCTAAAGAAAACTTTGTTTGGTCAAACTTTTCTAAAGAAAACTTTGTTGAGACAAACTTTTCTAAGAAAAACTTTGTTGAGACAAAAATTTCTAAACAAAACTTTGTTGCGGCAAACTTTTGTAAATAAAACTTTGTTTATACAAACTTGTTTTAAAAAAACTTTGTTGAGATAAACTTTTCTTAAGAAAACTTTGTCGAGACAAACATTTCTAAAGAAACCTTTGTTGATACAAACTTTTGTAAAGAAAACTTTGTTGAGACAAACTTTTCTAAAGAAAACTTTGTTGAGACAAACTTTTCTAAAGAAAACTTTGTTGATACAATCTTTTCTTAAGAAAACTTTGTTGAGACAAACTTTTATAAAGAAAACTTTGTTGAGACAAACTTTTCTAAAGAACACTTTATTGAGACAAATTTTACTTAAGTAAACTTTGTCGAGACAAAATTTTCTATCTTTTTCTCTAAATAAAACTTATCAAATTAAAGCTTTATCTAGAAGAGTTTTTCTAGTTAGAAAAACCATTTTGAAAATTTGCTTAGTGTCTTTATAATTATTTTCCTTGGTGTTTTATTAAATTAATTTGATATCATTATTGTTATTTCCATGTTTTCATTTAATGTGTTTTTTTTTTGCAGAGGTGAACGCTCTGGTGGTCGAGGTCTTAATAAATTGGCTTCTTTAGCTGTTTATGCAGAAGATGAAGCAAATGATTTAAGCGATTTAGGCATTGGCACTAGTAGTGCCAGCGGTAAAAGCAGTTTATCTGAAGATTATGATAACAATAGTGTTATGGTGAGTTTGCTTTATATTATTCCCTGTTTAAGTTTAATTTTTCTAATATTTTTCTATACTAATTAAGCTTAAAATTTCGAAATGATCTACATTTTATTTTATTTTTTATAATTATTTTTTTTTGTTCGCACAAACATCAGCAGCAGCAGCAGCAGTAAAACACAAACATAATTATTAACGAGTGTAAAAATTATACTTTATTAATTTTGAAAGTTGTTAGTGGAAAGAAATGAAAAAAAGCAAAAAGAACTGGGTCGTTGTATTTAGCGTTATTGCAAAAAAAAAGAAGCTGTTGCTCTTTCAATTAGTTGTTTAGAAATATAAAAAAATATAACTGAAAAAATTCAAACAAACCAACACATTGATCATTTGAAACAAAAAAACATCTTATTCCTAACAACAAATTTAAATACCAGTTGCGTTAATAATTTCTTTCTATTTAGAAGAGAAAAAAAAACAACAAGAAATCATTAAGAAAAAAGAAAAATAATTTTCTATTCAACCTAAAGTTCATTTACGAACAGCTTTTTTTCTACTTCTTCTTCTATTTCTACAGCTGTTTGAAGCCGGGCGTTAATAAAAAGAAAGCGTTTTTCTATTTAAGCATTTTTTTGCTCGTTAATTTTGTAGATTTTGTGTTTTTTTTTTGAAACTCTATATCGTTGTTACAACAATTAGTTTGCAAAATATTGAAAATGAATGAATGACTTTTTAAAGTGCAAAAATAAAGAGTTATTAGCTACTTTAGTGTAAGTCGTCTATATTTTATTACTTTATCGTTCACTTTTTTTTCTTATTTGATGTTGTGTGATTTCTCAAGTGGAATTGACATGCTATAGAGAAAATATATATTTATGTACTTTATAAAGATCATTAATGGACGGTGGGACAATCAAGAAAACTCTCTCTTAAGAAGTATTATTGTAATAATAATTTTATTTAAGAAACTTTTGTAAAGAAAACTTTAACAAGACACAATTTTCGCAAAAAAGCTTTTTCCCACATAAACTTTTTTAATGAATACTTGTGCTTGAAAAACTTTTCACAAGAAAACTTTATCTTAACGAACCCTTTTTAATAATTTTTTAAAGAAAGCTTTCCTCGAACAAACATTTCTAATGAAAGCTTTCTTCTTACTTAAAGTAAACTTTTTGGTATAAACTTTATTAAGAATGCTTAGACTAGACAAACTTCTGCAAAAAAACACTTGTCTAGATATATCTTACTTTCTCTTTCTTTCTCGCTAGCTCTTTTAAGTAAAACAAAATAAACTTTGTCTAGACAAAATTTACTAAAGAAAACTTTGTCTAGACAAAATTTACTAAAGAAAACTTTGTCTAGACAAAATTTACTAAAGAAAACTTTGTCTACACAAAATTTACTAAAGAAAACTTTGTCTAGACAAAATTTACTAAAGAAAACTTTGTCTAGACAAAATTTACTAAAGAAAACTTTGTCTAGACAAAATTTACTAAAGAAAACTTTGTCTAGACAAAATTTACTAAAGAAAACTTTGTCTAGACAAAATTTACTAAAGAAAACTTTGTCTAGACAGAATTTACTAAAGAAAACTTTGTCTAGACAGAATTTACTAAAGAAAACTTTGTCTAGACAAAATTTACTAAAGAAAACTTTGTCTAGACAAAATTTACTAAAGAAAACTTTGTCTAGACAAAATTTGCTAAAGAAAACTTTGTCTAGACAAAATTTACTAAAGAAAACTTTGTCTAGACAAAATTTACTAAAGAAAACTTTGTCTAGACAAACTTTACTAAAGAAAACTTTGTCTAGACAAACTTTACTAAAGAACACTTTGTCGAGACAAACTTTACTAAAGAAAACTTTGTCTAGACAAAATTTACTAAAGAAAACTTTGTCTAGACAAAATTTACTAAAGAAAACTTTGTCGAGACAAACTTTACTAAAGAAAACTTTGTCTAGACAAACTTTACTAAAGAAAACTTTGTCTAGACAAACTTTACTAAAGAACACTTTGTCGAGACAAACTTTACTAAAGAACACTTTGTCGAGACAAACTTTACTAAGAAAACTTTGTCTAGACAAACTTTACTAAGAAAACTTTGTCTAGACAAACTTTACTAAAGAAAACTTTGTCTAGACAAACTTTACTAAAGAAAACTTTGTCTAGACAAACTTTACTAAAGAAAACTTTGTCTATACAAACTTAATTAAGGAAAACTTTATCTAGACAAAGTTTTCTAAATAAAACTTCGTTTAGACAAACTTTACTAAAGAAAACATTGTCTAGACAAACATTACTAAAGAAGACTTTGTCTAGGAAAAACTTTCCTATAGGAAGACTTTACTTAGATGAACTTTTTCTAAAGAAAACTTTAGCCAAGCAAGCTTTCATAAAAGAGAAAACTTTAGTTAAAATTATATCCTACAGATAAACGTTTCTATATGACATGTTTTATAAAGAAAACTTTAAAAAAGCTTTTTTGTTCCAAAAACTTTTCTAAAGAAATCTTTAACTAAAAAAGCTTTTTCAACGTCAATTTTCTGCTTGTTTAGAAAGTTTTTTTTAAGGAAATTGTCTTTTCTTTATAAAATTCTTCTAATGTGATTTTTTTTGTCCTTCGCACCCACTGTCTCTATATGACTGGCAGTGCTGCGCTAATTAATTTTAATTGTTTTCAAACGCTAAATTTCTTCTTATTTGCTTTAAGTTTGTTTACACTCGTGCGATTGTATATTTATTATAATGAATTTTTTTCTTATATTTAACTTTATTTCGCAAAGTAAAGCTTTAAAAATGCTTTTAAAATAATTTAAACAAATTATTAACACCACTCAAGTACCATTTATTTCCGTTTTTTTGCTGTTTTGTCGCCGTTTTTTTAATAAATGACAACAAAATCAAATCATTAATAAACAAACTTTAAGTCATTTTTAATTATAAAACTGATCAGGAAAACGTTAAAATTATATAAAACAAAAAATGCATTACAACCATAACAGTTTATCAATCAAAATGACACAATAAATTACGATTAAAAATCATTTTCATTTATTAATCATCTTAAGTATTTTAAATACAGACACGTACGTTGACAAAACATTTTTTGTTGCAAAATTAGTTAATTAAGTGACCATAATGATGATAAACAAATATGTACTAAAAACAAATAAATTCATTTAATTTTATTTTATTTATTTTTCTGCAAAAAATCAACAAGAACTACGTCATTAAAAATCTATTTAAACCAATTGGGGTGAATAAAGATGAAAGAAAAAAAACGTTAATATGAAACGCTTCAATAAATTTCATCAATTGTTATTTAGTTTTTGTATTGTATTTGGTTTTTATCTCTTCTTTTGTTTTTTTTTTTTTTTTAATTCAATGACGAACTGACTAACTGCCTGACTAGCTCACTTCTAGTTTACCAGATGCTGTCTAAACGACTTTTAAACTGACGCTGATGATGATTGTAATGATTGTTTAATATTATTTCAAATTGTTTTGAAAATTTGTATTGTTGTTGTTGCTTTTTTTGCAAATTATTTGTTTTTATTTTATTGTTTATTTTTTTTTTTTTGTTATTATACCATATAGCATGTGTTCTAAATGACTCAAAAGTACTAATTTATTTATTTTTAGTATAAGAGGCAGTGTGTCTTAAACATTGCCATCTATTACTGCCAGAAATGCTTTTCTCAAGAAAAATTTAACTAGAAAACTTTCTTAAAGGAAACTATCTTAAGCAACGTCCTTCCAAAAACCTTTTTAAGCTAATGAAAGAAAGCGTTTTTAAACTTAAGAAACATTTTTACAAAAAAAAGCTTTACAGCTATGGAAAGCAAGCTTTTTTAAATATAGCTTTAAAGCTTTTGAAAGAAATCTTTATGTAAAGAAATATTTCCGCAAACTTTATAGCTATGAAGAAAGCTTTTTTTTAATTTGCTTTTAAACTTTCTTAGGAAAACATTTTTTTCCAAAAACTTTATTTTAGACAAAATTTTCTAACGAAAACTTAAAAAAATAACTTCTCTAAAAAAAACTTTATTCATACAAAATTTTTTTAAAGAGAACTTTAACTAAACAAACTTTTAAAGGAATCTCTGTATAGATAAACTTGTCTAGAAGCACTTTTTTATAGAAAACTTTATTTGAAAGAAATTTTTCTAAATAATACTTTATCTAGATAAACTTTTCAAAAGAAAACTTTATTCGAAAGAAAAATTCTCGGGAAACTTTTTTTAAGAAAACTTTACAGAAGAATACTTTACTATATAATGCTTTGTCTAGACAAACTTTACTATATAAAGCTTTGTCTAGACAAATTTTACTGTATAAAGCTTTGTCTAGACAAATTTTACTGTATAAAGCTTTGTCTAGACAAAGTTTACTGTATAAAGCTTTGTCTAGACAAACTTTACTATACAAATCTTTATCTAGACAAACTTTACTAAATCAAGCTTTGTCTAGACAAATTTAACTTAAAAAATTCTTTGCCTTAATTAATTTCTCGAAAGGAAACTTTATCTTAACAAACCTTACAAAAGATAGCTTTGCCTTAGCAAACTTTACTAAAGAAAAATTTGTCTTAGCAAACTTTACTAAAGAAAACTTTGTCTTAGCAAACTTTACTAAAGAAAATTTTGTCTACAAGAACTTTATTAAAGAAATCTTTGTCTAGATAGCTTTTTTAAAGAAAACTTTGTCTAGAGGAACTTTTTTTTATATAAAACTATATTCGAAATACATTTTTCTTAAGAAAGCTTTGCCTAGTTAAAATTTTTTAATGAAAGCTTTCTCAAAATAAATTTTTCTAAAGAAAACTTTGTCAAGAGGAAATTTTCTATAGAAAACTATATTCGAAACAAAGTTTTCTTAAGAATGCTTTGTATTGATAAATTTTTCTAAAGAAAGAGCTTTCTCTTAATAAACGTTTCTAATGAAAACAATATTCGAGAAATCTTTATTAAAGGAAAAATTTTATTCGAGATAAACTTTTGTAAAAAAAACTTTAACGAAACAACTTTTATGGTGACAATTTTCTATAAAAAATTTTATTCTAGACAAACTTTTTTTAAGAAAACTTGGCTAAAAGAACTTTTCTACTGAAAAGTTTATTCTAGACAAATTTGTCTAAAAAAAGCTTTTGTCAATTTAAACTTTTCTAATAAGAAACTTTGTAAAGAGGAACAACAAATACTATAACAACAACTTTATTATTAAAACCAATAAAATCTACTTTATTATTAGCATTCCTAACGCAATTATCATCTACATCATTATTATCTACATGGACTAGATCATCATCTTCTATTAAAAATAAAAGTCATCAGTATGTAAAAAAAATGTATTTTTAAATTTTTTTTCATTTCTCGTATACAATTTAATTTATTAATAATTTTTGTTGTGTTTTTTTCTTTAATGTGAAACAACAAAAATATAAACAATATATTAACAGAAATTTTTGTGATCATCATTTTTATTTAAATATTATTATTTGTTTCTATAATACACATATTCTTATATTTTTTTTTCGAATATTTTAAAAAGTGAGTGTTATTTTTTTTTTGTTATATTCTGTCCAATGATTAACCGCCAATTCTGGTTCCTCTCCTCAATGTTGTTCCGTTTTTATACGAAAACAAAAAAAATTAAAAACACAAAAAAAAAACTTTTGTATTCGTTACTGAAATGATGCATCACATTTTGTTGTCTTTTAGTTTTATTTTAAACGTTCAATTAACAAGTCTTTTTTTATTTATAAATATTTGAATTTTTTAAGAAATCACAAAATTTTGAAAAGAATTTTTAAAGATTTTTGTATTACGAACGAAATATTAACGATTGAATCGAGCTAATCCTGTGGAGTTTTTTTTACAAATTTTAAAAGGAATCACATTAAAACAAAAGTATTAAAAAATTTGTTTTAAAAAAAATTTTATTTTCAAAAAATATTTTAAAAATACAAATTAATTTTCCAGCAAAGTGTGAAAGAAATATTTTCAAAATCTATTTAAAAACAAAAGTGAGAAAATGAGCGTAATTGAGGTATAAAAAGTTTAAGGAGAGTGACTAAAACTATTCACAATAGTTTTTCTCTTTTTCTGCAGCCTAAAACTATGCCAAACAAAAAGTGCTTTAAAATAAGAAAATTCGTTTAATCTACTGCGCAATTCCACTACGAATGTGATAAAATTTGTTTTGAAATCGAAATTGTGTAAATAAAACTTTCGACAACTTCTATTAAGAAAACTTTGTATTGACAAACTTTGTTATATAAAGCTTTTTCTAAACAAACCTTGTTAATGAAAGCTTTGTCTAGACAAACTTTACTATATAAAGCTTTGTCTGCACAAACTTAACAAAAAAAAATGCTTTGCCTTAATTAATTTCTCGAGAGAAAACTTTAAACAAACTTTACAGAAGAAAGCTTTGTCTTAGCAGACTTTACTAAAGTAAGCTTTGTCAGACAAAGCTTACTATAGAAAGCTTTGTCTAGACAAAGTTTACTAAAGAAAGCTTTGTCTAGATAAACTTTTCTAAAGGAAGGTTTTTCCAGACAAACTATACTAAAGAAAACTTGGTGTAGACAACATTTACTTAAGAAATCTCTTCCTAGACTAACTTTTCTAAAAGGAAACATTGTCTAGACAAAATTAAAAGCTCTTTGTAGTCGAGCTTTACCTATGATAGCTTTGCTTTAAAAACCAAAACATTTCGAAATTTTGAGCTTTTAATACATTAACTCCTTTGAAAAGAAACACTAAAACAAGTTTTAATTTCTCTCCCTTTCTCTCTCTCCAGAGTGACAACGCTGCTGAATTGGACAAGGCCATAACCAACAGCACTCACCACAATAACAATAATAATAAACCAGCCACTACAGAAAGCACAACACGAGAATATATATCATCGCCTGGATACGAAACTTCTTCGAGTACAGCACCAGCAAGTTCGCCCGATCCATGTGAATACACCTACGAAGGTGCCATACAAGATTACAAACAAAGAGTATCACGTGCCGCCTCTGGTCTCACCACAGTGAATCTCAACAAACTCACCAGCCAACAGCAGCAGCAACAGCAACAACAACAACACATCAACTCTAAGGAGTCTACACCCGAAAGACCCCTTAATAAAGAAACAGCAGCTTATCCACCGCGACGAGGTAGTAAAATAGAAGATCGTCTAATGGGTTTTGAAGTACAATCGCCCAGCGAAGAGTGTGTGGAAAAGAATAAGGTTGATGTACCAAAGATTGATATATCGAAAAGAAAAGAAATCTTTGAATCCATTGACCAGACACCAGAACCAAAGTCAATACATGCTGGTAGTAATGGCGGCTCGGCAGTGCCTAGAGTAACCCTAAGAGATCGTTTTAAGGTCCAGGAGACCAATAGCGAGACATTGACGGAACAACCCAAAAAGGAGCTGAAACGTTTATCGGGTGATATCACCAGCATTAAGGAACGTTTGCAAAGTCTCGAACAACAACAGAATTTAGTCAATGGTGCAAATGGTGCAACTAAAACCACTGCCAATAAATTAGTCGATATACCAGTGCCACCGCTAAAGGAGCGATTATCTAGTTTACAAAATGCTGTAACCAAAGAAGAAGTACGCAAACCACCAGTTGTGCTGGTCGATGCTCGCCAACTGGAGATTATGAAGAGCGAGGAAGAAAAGGCTCAGCAAACGTTGAAACAAGAAACAAAGAAAGAGGAAAAAGAAACGAAAACAATTGCCACCAAAATGCAGGAGGTGGAAGAAATCGATAGAGATGATAGCGGTATACATACAGCCGATGATGTGGAACTAGAATTGGAGCGCCATCAGGCCGATAAAATGAAAAAGGAGCAAGAGCTTAAGCTTAATGCGGCCATCGAAGCTTTAGCCAAGGAAGAGCAGCAATTAAGTGATGCAGCCAATGCTGTCAATCAAATCGAGGCAGAATTTGAGGAATTAACTTTAGGTTCACTACCACCTATGGCCAGCACTACAACTGCTGCTGCAGCCTCGGCCAACACCATTACTAATGATCATATGGAATATAGTGTAAGTTCTACTAACCCCACAACATCTAGTACATTTACATCTAGTAGTCATAATCTTAAAGAAAATATTATAGATAATCTTATCAGTAGTAGTAGTAGTAATTGTAGTAGTAGTGGTATTGGTAAAGGTCTTAATAGTAATGATAATGATGATAATATGGTGAAGGGTTTAGATTTTAAGACAGCTTCCAATTTACGCCGCAAACCCACAAATGAAATGGTTCATGCTAAGAATCTATTGCGAATCTTTAAGGATACTTTTCAGAATGATATCGAATTAGATGATCAGGAATTGCAGGAGGAAAATGAAACGAAAAATATTAGGGAAGAAGAGAAGACACCAGAGAACAAGGTTAGCAAAGATTTAAGCTTAAATATTAAGACACAGGTTTTTGAGAATTCGAAAATGCAAAAAGAGGAAGCTGCTAAAACTTCCGTAACTCCTAGTAGCTTAAATTCTCAAACTCCTCCTTCTCCTTTAGCGGCTGCTACTGCAGTATCCAGCACTTCGCCTATTTCCCCTCTTACTCCCACCTTAATACCACGTTGCAGAACCCCCTTAGGTAAACCACCCATGTCTCCTCAAGCTATCAGAGCCTCTAACAAGTTTCCCTCAGCTACACCACCAGCTAGTCCCTCATTGACGCGCAAACATGATTCCCAATTTAGCATTAATGGGCGCGTAGAGATATTCAACTCCAAGACCATGACTTCTTCACCAAATGCCACGCAAATAGTGAAGCCAACTACGCCTACTATGACCACAAAGAAAACACAATTGCCCTACATTAATAGGCCCATAGGTACGATGCAATCTAACGATATCGTATTACCTCAACAAAACAATACACAACAACAGCAATTGCCGCAAGAGGCAACCACAAAACAGCAACAACAAACAGTAACAACTACAGTTATTGAACCAATGACAACAACAGCAAAAAGCACCACACAGCAACAACATGTTGTTGATATACAAGAAGAAAAACCTAAACAATTGGTGAAATCAATGCCATCACAGCAAATGGTTAATGAACCTCAAACAAAGTTAGCTGGAGAAACTTATCAACATAATAGCGATGAGTTAGTCAAGCAGCAACAGCTGCAACAACAACAACACCAACAACCTGAAGTTGTTGTATGTGCTCCACCAATCACTATAGTAAATCCAGATGAATTACCGAAACCCAATACGGTTAAAAACCTTTCTAGTTGCTTTCAACAAGCTGACAGTAATGCAAAAACAACAACGTTTGTGTCTAAACAAATAATACCAAAACCTTTACCACGTTCACGCATACCACAGGCCACACCACCCGCCTCACCCATCATGCCCAGAAGACATACCTGCTATAACTCTGATAATGCCAAAGAAGAATTAGAAGAAGATGTCGAAACTGTTAAACTTTCACCCACTTCTGTTATTACGCCTTCAGAGGAAAAGAAATTATCAATGATTTCAAATTCTTCAACATCTTCCACTTCTACGGGTTCCACTGTAATAGATAATACAAAGAAGTTGTCTGTGGTCTCTAATGTTTCGAGTATTTCGGGAGATGTGGCTCCCACTCTAGTGCAAACAAATGCTCAAGTTCATAAGGAAGTTGAAAAGGAAAAGGTCGATTCTGTAACGGAAAATTGCAAAGTTCTAGAAAAGGAAAAGGTTGTAGACATAAATAAATCAGAAATTTCGGAAGTTGTTGAAGAGCAGCTGCACAAACCAGCCAAAACTTTAGATAAACAGGCCACACAAGCCCTGGTAGATGAAATGATAAAGGCGGATGCACATAACCGCACTTTAATTTTGGACACCAAAGATTTGAAACCCAAACCTTTGAAACTCAATTTAGAGAAAACCCAGGATTTAAAAACCTCTCCTTCGACTCCTTTAACAGAATCTGAACCAACCAAAGATATAGTTTCACAAGAAACACCCAAAACTCCAAAATCTCCTTTACCCTATACCTCACCCTTGGCTGCATTACATTCACCCAAATCGGAGCTTTTCAAAACTACTACACCTTTAGTAGTCTCTACACTCTATGACAAATATCAACCTACAACTTTTGTACCCAACAATCAAAGAACACCCTTAGCTCCTTTAAAACCCATAAAACCGGAAGAACCTACTACTCCCACCATAGTAATACCGGCAGAATTACCTCCCCTACTCGACTGTCCTTCCAATGACTCTACTCTATATAAATTAGCCTCTTCGGCTCCTCACTCCCCCACCAGTCCTAGATCCCCTAACTCCGAAAAGAACATGGCTATAGATTCCGCCTTGTGCAACAGTCTGCTCACCTCTTTGGCAGCAGCTACACCAGCGGTCATGCAACGTCAGTTTACAGTGGAAGAAGATCTTTGTGAAAAAGTTGACAAAGATACTTTACCCTTTAAGAAGGGTTCAACTGGGTTTAAGGATATATCACCCACCGATATAAAACGCTGTGATGGTTTAACTCCCACAAAAACCAATAAACTGCAAGTTTCTACGCCCCAAAGACAAATAACCGTTGAAGAAGAGTTGTGTCAAAAACTGGATGTACATACTCTGCCCGATGGCAAACAGCAGCCCATTACTGGCTTTAAATGTATTTCTCCCACAGAAATACGCAAATGTGATAATTACTTTGAGACAAATGCTGCAAAACCCTCCAGTCCTAAACCTAATTCGAAACCCAGCTCACCCATTATGCAGGCAAGGGAAGCCCACTCGAAGGCTCTTATAGAAACCTGTGAAAAAATCATAGCCGAGGAACGTTTGGCCAGTACACAAATGAAATCTTCTTTACCTTCTTCGCCGGTGGGAACGCCACTTATGCAAAGAAAATCGAAGATACCCAAACCCATCAGTTCCTGCTGCAAAGCTACAGAATCCCTAAATGAGGCAGATTATAAAAAGTCCCCCGCCTCTTCACCCACAGAAGACAATAGCGGTGTTATAGCCCGTATGCATGTGGTAGAGACACAAATCAAAGTAACCACCACCACACCACCGGCTTCACCCAAAGTGGCCGTAAAACCCACAGCTTCACCTCAACCTGCAAAGAAAACTAAAAATATATTTGATTTTCTAAAGAAAAACTTTGGAGTGGGAGGTCATGCCAATAAAGAGGAAACTCAGACCACTCAAAAACCAGAAACAACCACAGAAGCTGACACTGCCTCAGCGGCAGCAGAAAACAAAGTATTAGTTTTATCCGAGGAAGAATTAAAGGATTTGGAAAAAGTAACCTATGATGAAATCCATACCTATGATAATTCTAAATTTTATGTAGCAGCTGCTAATGTCGACGATGATTTGGAGGAGGTCACTCCTCCACCACTACCCAAGACACCGGCTCCAGTTAATATCGAAATAACACGTAAAATAATTACCAATGAAATTGTGGAAGATGGTAAAACGGAAAAGGATTTCACCAAAGAAATTGATGATTTATTAGATGATGAACTGAATAAATTGAATCAAGAAATAGAGGAATTGGAAAAGGCGGGAAAGAGGCAATAGGAAGGAGGATGGAGGAGTAAGTTGTAAGAAAGAAAAAATTTAAAGTGGCAATTATAGTTTTAGGAGAAGGATGGTAAAGTTGTGTTAGGTGTAATTAAGGCGGATTTTTTAATTTCAAATATTATTTATTATTTTTTCTCAAAAGCTTTTATTTTTTAAAGATCTGTTTTAATTAAAAGGTTTTATCCAAAGCTTTTAATATTTCTAAAGAGATTTATTTTTCATTTTGTAAATTTATTTTTCTTTAAAAACTTTATAAATTTTAAAGCTTTAAACTTAAAGGAATCTGTCTAAGCAAAGCTTTTTTACAATTGTTTTAGTTTTCTCAAAAGCTTTCCATAAGTTTTTCTTATATTCAAATCCCTTTTTTATTATTTTTAAAAAAGCTTTTAATATGGAAAGTGGTATTTTTACTTTTTCCAAAAGCTTTTTATTCACTTTTTATAAAGCTTTAAATTCAAAAGCTATATTTATTTTCAAAAAGCTTTTAAAAATTAGTATTCTTTCAAAAGCTTTCAAGTCTTTGCTTTTTAATAAGGCTTTTTCTCAAAAGCTTTCAAGTCTTTTTTTCAAAGAAGCTTTAAGCTTTCCAGTTATAGAATAAAATTTTCCTAAAAAGCTTTTAATTCTATTTAAATTGAAAACATTTTCGAGCTCTAATTAAAACAAAGTAAATTATGCAAAAATTACGAAAGCTTTCAACAAAAAGGTAGCTATCCCTTTTGCTTTAAGTTTCGTTTTCATAGACAAGCTCCAAATTTAAAGCTTTTTTGTTTTTAATGTAAAAAAGCTTGAATTTTACTAAAAAAGCTTTTATATAAATCTCTTTTTGAAAGAATGTTGGAAAATTTAAGTAAAAATAATAAAAGCTTACTTTTTTCCTTTATTAATGCTTTAAAATCGAAAGCTTTATGAGTTTTGAGTAAAAAACAAGAATTTTAATTCAAAAAGATCTAAAGCTTTGAAACGATTTAAGTTTAAAAATAATTACACTTTAAAAAATTTAATAAATTATTCAAAAAGCTTTAATGATTTCTAAAAAGCTTTAAGTTTAATGGGTTTTTAACTTAAATTTCAAAAATTTCAAATATCTCAATTAAAATGTTTTTAAATTTTATGAAAGCTTTAAAGCTTATTATTTAAAATGAACTTTAGGCTTTATAAAGAAGCAGAAATTAAAAATGTTACTTATATAAAAAGCTTTTGATTTTGACAAAAACTTTAAATGGTTTATAAATAAAGAAAAACTTAAATCTATAGTTAAAAGCTTTAAGTTGAAAAACCATTATATAAAAAGCTTTAATATTTAAGCTTTTTTGGGTTGAAGTAAAAGCTTTTAAAGAAAATAATTACTGAAATTTGAAAATTTATCAAGAAATAATTTGCATTATTTATTTTCTTAGGATTTATATAATTTTGTAAAGCTTTTAGACGTTACCGTTTAAAAAATACGAGAAGCTTTGTAGTGAACCTTGAGGGTCACTTATTAGGCAGTTATTATATGGAATTATTAGCAAAATTGTCATATTTTTTTCATTGAATGATATTTAAGCTTAAATCAACAGAAAAACCTTGAAACTTTACAAGTCTATGTTTTCTCTTTATATATTTTATAAACAATTTAATATGTTTTCAATTAAAACCACTTTTTTTTCTTCTTTTTATTACAATCTTGTTAAAGTTTACCGTTCTTAATCTTTTAAATAATTGCATAATAATTAAACTTGAAATTATTTTGAACAACGAACGGCAAATCTTTAAATTTGCATACAAGGAGAGTCAGCAACTGGTTTTATAAAATTTAAATTTTTTACTTTAACTAAGACTTTGGTTTGGCATTTTCCTCCAGACACTCGTCGTCGTTGTTGTCCAATACAACTCATAAGAAGTTAATTCATAAATAAATAAATATCCCTTTATTACAACCTACATGTCAAGCAGGCCACTTTTTATAATAAAAAAATATAAATAATTAATAATTAAATATTTATTTATTATATGAATAAATATTATTATTTAATTGAGGAAATAAAAACTTATTTAAAACGATCATGTTACAGCAAAACAAAAAAAAAAAAAAATTTAAATAAAATATTATAGTTACCATGACACATTTGCAAATCCATCATTTAGAGCAAAAAAATCAGAATTTTTTTTAAAGAAAAAAAATATTTTTCTTTTAATACTCATACATTAATAAAAACCTACACATATTTTTCTTTGACTACTGTGTGTTAAACAAAAAAACAATTCATTATTTTTTTATTATTTTTCTTACTTAATTGTCTAACGATTTTTTTATATATATAATATTTTCATTTTTTTTTTATTATAAATAATTTAAAAATAATTTAAACTTTTCAAAACTGTAAAACAGAATAAACTTGAAAATGAAAAAAAAAAAATATCAAAATGAACAAAAAAACGTAAACAAAATGTTGTTTTCTTTCAAAAAAAACAAAAACCTTCAAACACATTTTTCAAAATCACACACATTTTCAAACTCAAAATCATTTTCAAAAAATTTAACAACATTTTAAACATTTTTTTAATTTTTTATTAAAACACTAAAAAAACAACTTTCATACGGTTCATTTAAAATAAAAATCAATTTAACAATTTTTTTAAACACATTTGCCGCTTTATACTTATGTTAGACACTGTTAACAGTGTCACCACACCACATTTTACTTTAGCTAAAAAGGAATGTTGCAACATTTGCCACAATGTTAATTAACATTAATGTTATTAAAGTCTTGTTTAAACATTTGCACTTTAACACACACATACAGGGTGTTTAGACAAATAAAAAGAGTGGAAAAAAGCTTGTTTACAGAGTGAGTGCAAATAAAACTAACAGAGAATGCAAAGAAGAGAGCTTTTAAAATTTAAGAATTACTGAAATTAAAGTTTATAGTTTTAAAATATATGAGACCAAACCAAAGACTATTCTAACTAGATTATAGTCTTAAATTTAGTCCCAACTATACTCTAAACAATGGACTAGAGTACAGTACAAACCGAAGAATAATGGAATACATGTTCGGTCCAAGTTCAGATCTAGATGAGTTCTAGTTCAGTTCTAGTTCAGTTCTAGTTCAGTTCTAGTTCAGTTCTAGTTCAGTTCTAGTTCAGTTCTAGTTCAGTTCTAGTTCAGTTCTAGTTCAGTTCTAGTTCAGTTCTAGTTCAGTTCAGTTCTAGTTCAGTTCTAGTTCAGTTCTAGTACAGTTCTAGTTCAGTTCTAGTTCAGTTCTAGTTCAAGTTCAATTCAAGTTAAGTTCTGGTTCAGATTTAGTTCAGTTCTAGTTTAGTTCTAGTTCAGTTCTAGTTCAGTTCTAGTTCAGTTCTAGTTCAGTTCTAGTTCAGTTCTAGTTCAGTTCTAGTTCAGTTCTAGTTCAGTTCTAGTTCAGTTCTAGTTCAGTTCTAGTTCAGTTCTATTTTAGTTCTAGTTCAGTTCTAGTTCAATTCTAGTTCAGTTCTAGTGCAGTTCAATTTTTTTATAGTTCTGTTCTAGTTCTGTTCTAATTCTGTTCTAGTTCTGTTATGTTCTAGTTTTGTTATTCTAGTTCAGTTTGGTAAAGATCTCTAAATTTAAAAAAAAACGAATATACCAAAAATTTGAAAAATTTTTAAAATTTAATTTTTTTTTTTCAAAATTAAAATTATTACCAAAAATTATATTTTCATTAAATATACGAAATTTTACCAAATGTCAAATTTTTTACTAAAAAAAATTTCATTCTATGAAATTTCCACAAAATTAAATGTAATTTTAAAAAATGATCAAGAACCCTAAACAACTACAACTAAAAGTTCTTAAAAGCTGCAGTATTAAGCATTAAGCTTTGAATTAAACAACATTTTAAATTCAAATATAAAGCTTTCATTTATCAAACTCTTAGGGAAAAGCTCTCTCTTGCTCTGTTTGTTAGCTAACGCTGTAAACAAAAGTATTTTCTTGAAAAGAAAAATGCGTTTCATTTTTCTAACGGATTTTCTAAATATTTGTATTTTTTATATTTATTATGTGTCATGTTTATTTTGATGTTGTATTTCTTTTCTGTTGTATTCTTTCTCTCTTTTCTCTTTACATGCCTGAACATGTTTTAATTAAACAAATGATATAATTAATAACGCTCTCTACTGTCTACGCTCTTGCTTGAAAATTAAAAAAATTGTAAAACTGAAATTTACATTTAAATTTAAACTGTTTAATTAAACAAAATTTTTAATAATGGAAATTTTCTTATTTTTTGGTTTGAAATTTGCAAAAAAAAATACAGTTTAAATTTACAAACTTTTGTCCACAATTGCTTTTACGTCATGCTAATCAAGGTAAGCCTGAGAAATTTATGAAAAAAAAAGAAGAATTATAATTTGAGTTTTGTATTTAAATATTACATTTTGTGGTGTTTTTTTATTTGCATGCTTTTAATATAAAAACAAAATTTATGAAAAATATTTTCAGTTTTGTAAAAATTTGTTTTGTTTTATGTTTTTACTGTGATTTTGTTTATTTTACAAATTCCTCATATTTATTTGGATTTTTTTAATTTATTTAAAATTTTTGCAATTTGTTTATATTTTTTCTAATATTTTGTAAATTTTTAAAGATTTTTTTCTTAATTTTTTTAGAATTTTTTATATATGTTTTTTAATTTTTTGTTTATTTTCTAAGTAATTTTTTGTATATTTTCTAAGATTTTTTTATATAATTACTCTTTCAGTTTTTTTACATTTATTAGGTTTTTTCCTATTAAATTTAAGTTTATTCTAGACATTTTAGCATTTTTCTTCTTATTTAGTAGAGTTTTAGTTTTCTATTTAAACTTTTTGTCATTTTAAATCCAACGTTTTCTGCAGTGTAGCCAACCATTTACAATGTTTACTTTTTATTTAGCTCTCTTTACTTTACAAAATACCTTTGCATGCTTTTAGGCTTAACACAAATAAATGTCTACACAAACAGTCCAGTTAGGTATTGTTAAGGTACAGTATTGCCATATGAGCTTTTTTTAAATTAAAATGGTATTCTTTCAAAGAAAAATGACTTTTAACCCGAATGATATGGGATGTATCGGTGTTGTTGGCAGTAATAACTGGACACTGAATGCTAAATAGATATGTAAGTCGGCTTGGTCTCCCCCTTAAATACAACAGGATAAAAACGACTTTCTATCCTCTCCACCTTACTTAGAGGTGAACGAATACCATATTGCACATTTCATTGACAACTAGTCAAACTACTATGCCCAATATTAAAGTTATATTATTTATAGTTATATATTTATAAAATGGCGCTTGTTTCTAAAATGTTTATCATTTTCATTCATATAGTTTCAAACCTTTTTTTACTTTTTTATAAATAGTGTGTTATCAGTTAACTTTGTAATAGTTAATTTGTTTAACCATTTAGTTCAACGTTAGTTATTTAACGGCTTAAGTCAGGCATGGAAAACTCAGTACTATTTTACATTTTTTTAGAACTTTTTGATATTGCTGAATTAAGCCCCTTGTTTAAGTTAGGTCTTAGTAGGCTAAATGACAATAGTCTAATAAAGAAATTAGTGTAGTTGATATACTAGTCAAAAGGTTAATCTATATAGATTAGTAAAAAGCTTAGTCCATGGAATAGCCAAGAGATTGTCAATAGTATAGGTTAATTATTAAAGTTTTTACTAATTCAATAGATCATTCCTTACAAAAGTCCATAGATTTGTCAAGAGCCATACTTAAAGGGAAGCCAACGAGCTATCCCATGGAATAGTATAGAAACAAGTCCATAGACCAGTCAAGAAACAAATTAAACTATTAAACAAGAGATTAATCCTCAGTTTTCAAGGGAATACTTCGTAGATTAGTCAATAGACTAGTCCACAGACTTGCTACTAGTAAAGAGACTTGTCCATAGAATAACTCAAAGACTTGTTCGAAGACTAGTCAAACCATATACGCGTGAACTTACTAGCTGTCGTCAAGAGATTAGTCAATGGTTAATTATCACTAGTTCACAGACTACTCCATAGAGTAGTTCATGGACTTGTCCATAGACTAGAGAACAGACTAGTCAAGAAACTATTTAATAGATACTACTGTATAGACTAATCTATAGATTTGTTAAGAGATCAGACTAACTGACTAAAACTATTTCAAAGACTAGTCCACAGACTAGTCAAGAGAATTGTCTATAGAATAGTCCAAAGACTAATTCATGAACCATTTGACTGGTGAACAGACTTGCTGTCGTCATGAGATTAGTCAATTGTCAGTCATCACTATTTCACAGACTACTCTATAGAGTAGTTCATAGACTTGTCCATAGACTAGTGAACAGACTAGTTTATAGACTAGTCAAGAAACTATTCAATAGACTAACTTCATACTACTGCATAGACTAATCCATATATTTGTCAAGAGACTAGACAATAGCCTAGTACACAAACTTGTCAAGAGACTATTTCAAATACTTGTTCAATGAGTAAACAGACTTGTTCTGTACAAAAAACTAGTCAATGGACTAAGTAGTAATCACAAGTTCACTGAATACTCCATAGGCAAGTCAAAATACTAGACAATAGTGTATTCCACCGACTTGTGAATAAAGTATATCAAAGACTTGTCCAGAGAGTAGTTTATTGACTAGTCCACAGACTTATCAAGAGATTCGACAATAGACTATTCCACAGACTTGTGAATAAACTATTTGAAAGACTTGTACAGAGAGTAGTTTAAGGACTATTCCACAGACTTTTTAAGAGACTATTTCACAGATTAGTCATAGGCTAGTTTGAAGACTGGTAAAGAAACCAGTCCATAGACTATTCAAGAAACTAGTCCATATACTGGTCCATAGACTAGTAAAGAGATTATTATTAGATTATGGACTAGTCTGTCACAAATCTCTAATAGATAGACTACTCCCACACCTGACTTAAGGTAAAATGCATTTGCAAAATGAAATCAAGAAAAAAAAAACTTCGTTAAATGGTTCATTTTGTTAGCTTTACCTTAGATTTGTTTTGTGTCTAATTCTTCTTAGTTTTTGTTGCTGCCCATTTCATTATCTATTTTACATTCTTTCATTCATTTAAAAATAAAATAAAAAATAAATACCATATAAATTATTAGTTTGTTTGTTTATTTGTTTTGTTAATTTCTGCGTGTAATACATATTTGTAGTTGTAGTTACTAGTTCTCTTTTCGGTATTTGACAGTCTTGGTTAATTGTCGTCTGTCAACGTTGGTTTAGTTTGTTTGGGGACGTTGTTAGAACAATTAATGTCTGTTATCTAAAAAAAAAAACAAAAACAATATAATTAAGATTTTTAATAAAAAATTAAATAAATGGCTTCAGAAACCAAGGTGAGAGTTTTGTTAAAAAAATGGAAAAAATATGAAAGTGTAAAAAGTAGTTTAATCAAACTATTGAGTGTTTGAAAAAAAGTGTTAAGCAATATGGACTTAGAACTTTTTGTAAATAATGCTGATATTTGAAATATTCTAAAGTTACTTAAATTATATATTAAAAGAAAGCTAATTGTGTCTTATTTTATAAACTTTATAAAGAATTACAAAAATTCTACTTAATTTAAAAATTATTGTTTGTTATAAAAAAATCTATTTTTCCAGAAGTCGTTAGTTTAACGCTAAACCCTTTGTACGTCGTTTTGAAAGCTTATTAAGTACAATAATTTTTCTATAAATAGTTTTCTTTTAGAAAATTTTCAATACCGAAATGTTTTTTTTTGAAAATATCCTCCTGAGAATGTTTCTATAGAAACATTTAGACAAAATTCTCTATAGAAAGATTTTTCCTTAATATAATTATATAATTGGATAAGCTTCTCAAAAAACACTCTTTAGGGATTTTAAGAACTTGTTTTAAGGAAATCTTTTTTTTAAGTTTATCTAGACAGAGTTTTGTTATGAAAAGTATTCTTTTGTTCAAAAAAATGTTTCTTTTTAAGATTTTCACTACAAAGAGTTTTCTTTACAACAGAAAACTTTCTCCAAAGTGAGTTTTCTTTTGAAAAGCTTCCCTAGAAAGAGTTTTCTTAAGGGATGTTTCACAATATACAGTTGTCTGTAGAAAAGTGTTTTATAGAAAGAGTTTTTTATAGAAAAGCTTCTCTAGACACAGTTTTCTTTAGAAAAGTTTATCTAGATAGTTTTCTTTTCATGAGTTTCTCTAGACAGGGATTTCTTTAGAAAACGTTCTCTAAGAAAAGTTTCCGAAGAAAGAGTTCTCTTTAAAAATGTTTCACTAGAGAGAGTTTTGGATAAAATAGTATCTCTAGGGAGAATTTTCTTTAGGAAAGTATATTTAAAAAGAGTTTTCTTTAGAAATATTTCGCTAAAGACTGCTTTCTTTAGAAAAGTTTCTCTAGATAGAGTTTTCTCTAGTAGAGTTTCTCTATACAGCTTTCTTTAGTAAAGTTTCTCTAGGCAGAATTTTCTTAGGAAAAGTGTCTCTAGAAAAAGTTCTCTTTAAAAACTAGAGAGTGTCTTCGTTAGAAAAGTTTTTTTATGCTGAATTTCTCTTAGAAATGTTTCTCTAGAGAGAGTCTTCTTTATAAAAGTTTCTCTATAAAGAGTTTTCTTTAGAAAAGGATAGAGTTTCCTTTAAAAAAGTTTCTCTAGAGAGAGTTTTTTATATAAATGTTTTTCTAGAGAGAATTTTCTTTAAAAAGGTTTCTCTAGAGAGAGTTTTCTCTATAAACGTTTCTCTAGAGAAAGTTTTCTTTAGAAAAGTTTCTCTAGAATGAGAGTTTTCTTTAGAAAAGTTTCTCTAGAGGAAGTTTTCTTTAGAAAAGTTTATCTAGAATGAGAGTTCTCTTTAGAAAAGTTTCACTAGATAGATTTATCTTTAAAAATGTTTCTCTAGAGAAAAACTTTTATCTAGAAAAGTTTTACTAAAGGAAATTTTCTTTAAAAAGAACTCTTTAGATAAGTTTTATTGGATAAAGGATGTTCTTTGCAGAACTTTCTTCCAATATAGTTTTCTTTAGAAAATTTTCTCTAGGGAGAGAACAAAAGTTTCACAGAAAAGAGCTTTCATTAGAAAAGTTTATCTGGAGAGAGTTTTTTAGAATAGTTTCTTTAGAGAGGGTATTTCCTCTAGAAAAGTTTCTACAGAGAGATTTGTGTTTAGGAAGCTGTCTTTAGAGAAGATTTTCTTTAGGAAAAATTCTCTAAAAATAGTTTTTTTTTTAAATAAATTTAAATAAATTTTATTAAAAAAGAGTTTTTTTGACAAAATCCATTAAAATACTTTTTAAGTTTCTATAAAGAGTTTCCTTCAAAAAAGTTTTCTTTAAAGAGTGTTCTTTTTAGAAAAAAGTTCTGTGGAATATATTTCTTTAGAAGACATTCTGAAATTAGCTATAAATTTACTAGTTGATTAAATCTCTACATTTGCCAGTAATAGAGCGAAATAATCCCAATTACACTTTCGCACTTATTTGACAAACAATAAACTAAATGATAAATGATTAACTAAATCGATATTAAAATAAAAATTGTATTCAACAGTTTTATTTACCCCTTTTTTTTGTAAACAAACAAAGAAACCTTATCAATATATAATAAAATACCTACATTTTTCACATATTTTTAACACAAACAAATCAATAACATGATTTTTTAAAGAACTAGAATGAAAGATAAAAATAATTTATATACAACAATACGCAATAAACAAAAATATTTCAACATTAATATGTTATAACAAATTTTTGCAGACAATTTTATGGTAAAAGTGTTAAAATTCCCCAGATTTAAGTTCACTGTGTTACGCAGGCAGACCTTTTAAGCCAAAGGGTGAGGAGGTTGTAAAAACTAACAACCTTAATAATGTTTCTGTTTTTTGACATAACAACAAGAAAACTAAATAAATTTAATTAGTTGCAATAATAACAAAAAAAAATAAGTTTAGGTTTTGTTATTAAGATTTTTTTAGTATTTTTTAAGATTTCTTAACTAAAACACTTTTCCTATATTTAAAACTAAATTCAAATTGACTCATTAAGGATTTGAGAAATCAAATTGTGTGAAAATATATAAAAAAAAGTTTTAATAAAAATTTAAAAAAAATATTTAAAAATAATATTAATTCCGGTCATAAATTATCAAGTTTATAATGTTTATAAATATTTAATTTTCAACGCTAATTAAAATTCCATATAATTGTTTATTGATAAAGTCAATAAGGAGTTCAATTGAGTTTTTTTTTACTTTATTTTGATAATTTATTTATCAAAAACACTTTAAATTAATAAATTAAATCACATAAGAGTCGTTGAAATCTAATCTTTAATAATTAGTTGAAAAAAGCTTAACTTTTTGAAATTATAGTGAAATTTGAACAAAAATAAACATAGATAATCACAGAGACCCTCTATAAAATAAAAGTGTTTTAAACTATTACAGAGTAAGTTGTCACTGATTGATAGATAAGACGTGTAATCAAGTTTCTTTGAAATTTTAATAAAAGAGCTTTAACTATAAGAAATCTTTTTTAAAGCCTTCTTAAGAAATTTTCTTATTATATAGAAAGCTTTTTCTTATTAGCAAGAAGATTTTACAAGAAGGTATATTCCTTCATAATAAAAAAATTAGTTAAGAAAGTTTTAAAATAAAGCTTTTAGAAGAAAAAAATTTTTTTTGATAATAAAAATTTTTTGGTAAAACTTTTTGGTAGATTTTGACAAAGCTTTTTGTTATAATACAAGCTTTTGGTTAACGTTTTTATTTAAAGTTTCTTGATAATAAAGCACACACATTCTATGTGCTTTAAGCTAAGTTTTCTATTATAAAAGCTTTTAAATAAAGATTTTGTATAACATGTAAGAATTTTCTTATGATGACTTTTTGAAATAAAAGCTTTTATATAAAGTTTGAGCTTGTTATAGAGTGTTTTACTTGTTTGTACATAAACTGTGCAAATTTTGTAAAATTTTCCAAAAATTTTATTTCAAAAAAGCATTATATATAATAAAAGCATGAAAAACGTATCTTCATAAACAATTGTTTTAATAATGACTAAAAAAGCTTAAACCGAAGTGTGTTATTACAAAAACATTATTTAAATTTGTAAAAATTCTTATCAATATTCTTAATAATAAAAGCTTTTTAACAAAGCATTTTAGCAGCTGTTTTTACAATAAAAAGTTTTGGCTAAGGTTTTTGTTATAACAAAAGCTTTTTGATAAATTTTTTTATAAAAAGCTTTTATATAAAACTTCTTGATAATAATAAACAAACATTCTATATAATAAAAACTTAAATCAAAGTTTATAGTATAAAAGCTTTAATCAAAGTTTATAGTATAAAAGCTTTAATCAAAGTTTATAGTATAAAAGCTTTAATCAAAGTTTATAGTATAAAAGCTTTAATCAAAGTTTATAGTATAAAAACTTTTTAGTACAGACTTTTTAGCTTTCTAAAAATAACTTTAAAATAAAAGCTTTTTTTATATATAAAGAAATTTTTAAAACAAATTTATGATAAAAGCTTTTCGATAAAGATGTTTATAACATAAAACCTTTTAGTTTGAACTTTTTTGTGCTAGAGCTTTTAAATGAAGTCTTTTAATAGTAATTAAAGTTAAAAGAAGGTTTTTGTAACAAAAACTTCAAGACTTCAATAAAAGCTTTTAAAATAACAATAAAAGCTTTTAAAATAAGTTTAAAGTTTTTAAAAAAGCTTTTTGTAATAAGATATTTGTTTGTTTTAAATAATGAAAGCTATTCAAAAAAAAAAAAAAAATAATAATAATAAAAAGCTTTCGTTATTAAAAGCTTTTAAAATAGCTACATGTACTAAAATCTTTCAAAGCCTTAAATGTATTAATGTTGAAGTTTTTTATAATTTAAGCTTTCTTAAGGAAACTTTAAGAAACACATTTATATTTTGCAACTGTTATAAAAACTCGAAAAACTTTCTATAAGGATTATATTACTACAAAAGCTTTTAATAAAGAGTGGTTTTAAAAATAAGAAACTCATTGTTTTCTTAACGAAAGCTTTTTGTTTACTTCTTAATGGAAATAAACACTTTTCATATTAAAACATTTGACTTAACTAACAACTGTAACGAAAAGCTGTATTAATCAAAAGCTTAATGTATAAAAAATATTGCATTTTTTAAATCTCTTGATATTTAACCATTTTGCATGATTTCTGTCTGTTGTTTTTTACATGTTTGTTTGTCTTAATTAAAGTTCTTTTTTATAGCAATTAAATACTCTATATTTGTTTTTCTTTTTTTTTTGTGAACAATTAAAGATTTTGTTTGTGTTTACAATGAAATGGAAATATTTGATTAATTATTGCCTTTACAGATTTTTTTGTGTTATTTATTTAGTTTTGCTTGATATTGCAAATAATATTTATTTTACTTTGATTTTTTTTTTAACTTTTAATTAAAAATACTACTTTCGAAATGTTTGTAAATATTTTGTTTTTGGTTGATACTAACTGTTAAATATATAAAAATTTTTAATGAAAACTTGACTAAACCAAATGCTAAAAAATTTAATTAATTTTTTGTGCTTTTTTTCTTTTTTTTATGTTTATTTTATAAAAAAATTTAAAATATGCTGCGCGCTTTGCTTTTTAATGAAATGTAAAAAAACTGCTTTAATAATAAATGGAAATACAGATCAACGAAGCTCTGGAATTGGCGCTGGCAGCAATTGACAAAGAGACGATACCGCAGCAACAGCAGCAGCAACAACAACAGCAGCAGCAAACAACGCCACAGCAACAGCCAGAGAATTTGTATCCAATAACTGCCCCATTCAATAATACTATTTCCACTACTACTACTACTACTAACAACAATAACAACAACAATGTTTTTAAAGAAACAGAGATACTTGAAGTTGTTCATAAACCTTTAGAGATAAAAGAAAAAGAGGAAATTTTAATAAATAAAACCGATGAAGAGAAATGTATAAAATTAAAATTGGAAGAACAATTTACCACAACTTTGGAAATTAAGGAAAAATCTGAAGAGGAAATCTCAAAAGAACCCATTTATGAGAATATAAGCACCACAACATCAGCAGGAGAAGTAGATGTTGTTATAACAAACAAAACATCTTATCAACAACAGCAGCAACAACCGCAGCATCAGCAACAAATCATTCCAAGTATGATGAGTAAAACCCAAATTGATATAGAACTTACAGCTACAGCAACAACAACAACTAATAACGATTCTAAACAAAATTTCAATTGTCAAAATCTTAAACAAAATCAAAATTCAAATCAAAACAATAAACAAAATTTAGCATCAGCATCTAATCAATTAAAAAATAGTCAAATTAACAACAGTTTTAATTGTCCAAATAATAATAATAACAACAACAGTAAAATTAATAATAATATTGAAAATAATAATAATAATAATAATTGTAATGTAGTTGAGTTAACAAATGCTTTTGCTAACACAACAATAACAACAACAACATCAGCCAAAACAACACCAACAACAAATCAAAATCTTAGTGATTTAAACACAACAACAACTTTCAATCATCTCGAACAGCCCATTATTGATGCCTCAGAAGTTGACATCAAAACTTCAGCTTTAACAGAAACCGAAAATCTTCCAAAAACTCTTCCTACAACAACTAAAGAAACCATTATAAACAACTCAAACTCCTCAAGCGATTTAAATATGGAACCTTATTATCAAGTACCCAAATCTAGTGAACCCTATTATGATGCGCCCAAACATTTGAAACCGGTACCGGTCTATGAAAATATTGAAATATTCTTTAATGGCAATAACAGCAGCGACTTAAATCCCAATGATTTAAGTGTTAATCTACAACCACCCAAAGAAAAACCACCACCACCCCCCATTGATAGTCCTCCTCTATTCGATGATGTCGACAGCAGCAGTCATACCGATGCCTGGTCATCGGATAATACCTATGAAACACTGTCACGTCATCAACTTAATCATCACAACAATCATCAACATCATTTATCTGCAGATCAACCTTCGCCACCCATTAAACGTATGAACTCTACGAAACGCATTAAGAAAGAATTGCGTAATAAACGTTCTAGTTTCTTGGGTATTGAGGGTTCATCTTTGGATGATGATGAAACGTATTTGGAGCTTACGGTGGCCCCACCACCTGATATGGCTCAACTGTTGCAGGAGGAACGTCGTTTGGAGAAACAATTGTATTTGAAAGCAGGTTTATGTGATAGTTCAGATACAGGTGAGTGATTAAGTTGTTATACTTTTTTCCCTCTCTCTCTCTGTCTCTCTGTCTCTAGCCACTTGTTAGCATTTTCTTGTTTTCTTGTCCATTCCAAATACAAAATTTAATCCGTTTAGTGTGTATGAGTGTGTTTGTTGTTAAAAGGTTAAGGGTGAGTCGTCATATGTGGTTGCTTCTTAAAAGCATATAATGACTTACTTATAGTTTTTTTTGTCTTGTATATATAGAAGGGGTCTTTACATGTTGAGAGATGTATTACCAATCATATCATTGATTTTTTTGTGATTTTCTTTTAGCAAAGTTTACATGTAGTTATTTGGCTCAGCGCCTTTTGACTTGTAAGCTTTTGATAAAGCTTAATGTAGGTCTTAAAATGTTTATGGTTTTACACCATTTTTTTCTTGAAAAGATTTTCTAAAGAAAACTGGTTATAACCATTAGCAGTTATTTAAAAAAAAGCTTTTTATAAAGCTTACTTTAATCCATTAAACTTTTGAAAAAGCTTTATACAAAAACTAAAACTATTTTGGTTTAAATGGAAAAAAGTTTTAACTTTTCCTTGGTAGCAAAAGTCAAACTTTTACTAATAGCTTATTGTGAAGCTTTTCTTAGTTCCTGAATGAGAACCTAAATTGGAACAGATTGCTATTAAAACCATTGCTATATCTAGCTGACTTTCCTAAGAAATCGTTGAAAAACTCCCACATAACGTAAAGTTTTTGGGATTGAATTATAGTCTCCTGAAAGCGTTGACCTTGGGCAAGTAAAAGTTATAATACTAATAAACTATCTCTTACCCTTTTAGGTGAAAGTCGCGATTCGGGAGTCTCTGAGAATCATTCTCGCCAGAGTAGTGAACACTATACGAACTCTTCGGAAGAGAATGAAACACACGATGACACAACATCACCATTAACGCTGCAAACACAAACCGGTTTGGATGTACCACCACCAGCAGATATGATATATCAAAATGATGGTCTACTTGCGGTGGTGCAAACACCGTTGTTAACAACAGTCAAAGGCAACTCGGCCGAATCATGGACCGAATCGGCAACAGTAGCTGCAGCAGCTACACAATCACTTACCGAGGCCACAGCTACAGCAAATGCTAAAATGATGTCGATCGAAGAGAAGATACGAGAACAAGAAGAAGTTTTAAGAGTAGAACGGGAGCTATTGCAATTGGAACAGGAAGAATTGAAGAGACAAAGAGAAAATCTTATGCTGAGAGAGAATATGGCTAGGAGAGAGTTACAGCATGGAGCCAAAATGTTAATGTCGGCCAATAGACGTTCTCTACAGGATCTTAATGGTTTGGGTGGTGGCATGACAGTTGTAAATATAAATGGTGAAGTGGGAAATAATATGGATATGTATCACAGTCAAATGAATCATAATATACATAACACTCAACATTTGCTAAGTCAAACACAATTGGCTCAACCTCAACAGCAGCAGCAAGCACCACCGCTGACACAACAGCAATCGCAACAAATTTATGCTAATATTCCAAATTTACAACAACAATACTATCACATGGAAAACGATTATCGCAAATCCATGTCCGATATTAATGAATTCTCCAAACGTATGATGTCACAACCACCTGCACCACCCTCCAAACCCATGCGTGCCATGCATATTAATACCAATACCAACAATGGCATTATGATTAATGGCGATCATCAGGATTATGCTGGCCGTCAAAGACATTCTTTAAACTCACAACATTTTGGTGGTTCTTTAGTTAAAATCGCTCCTACACAGCCCACAGCTGCACCGCGTGCAGCTCCCCACATCTATTCCAATTATCATCATCAATCGGTGCAGAATTTAAGTTCTTCTAACACGGCCACGCAAGCTGCCCCCGTGGTCAATAGCAATAACAGTGTAAATCAATCACTGTATCCCGGCAATATGTCACGCAATACCTTACATGCTTTAAGTGCTACACCAAAACCCAAATACACTGACGGTTGGGTACAAGTCCAGCAACGCAAGTCATACGATAGTAATCTAGCCAATGATCCAGCTTGGCTATCGGCCTATCAACAGAAACGTAAATCTATGCCTGATTCTTATCATGGTTATAATCAAAATAATCATTGGCTGATTCAAGAGGCCGAACAGAGACGTTTGAGTGAACAACAACAGCAGCAGAGAAGAACTGTTACCAGTACGAATACCACTACGGTGCATCAATCTAATAATAAATTGATAAATGGCTCTGCTATAATGACCAGCTCGACAAATGGCAAACCTTTGCCAGATTCCATAATACAAACTCTAACGGAGAGAGTTCAAAGCAAAGGCATTGGTGAGAGAAAAAGGTGAGTAGAATCAAAATTAAAGTTCCAAATAACAATCTAAATCTCTTGCTTAATTCCAGAAATAATTTAGACAAAAGTCCCCTACATGCCGCCTCTACATACCAACAATATCAACAGCAGCAATACAACAACAAACTAAATCAACAACAGCAGCAGCAAACAACTGTCTCTAATGCAGTTATACATCGTCATAATAATATAATAACTTCAACAACATCAGCCTCCACAACGTCCTCGTCCTCCACCACCAATCTACAAGGCCAAACAAATCTTAATAATACTACAAACCAACAGCAGCAACAACAGGACAAAGTATTAAGTGTTAGTGGCAAAAAGAAATGTTCTCATTGTGGCGACGAATTAGGTAACTTTTGCATCAATGTTGGTTGTGAGTGTTAAAAAGTTTATGAAAAAGTCAACAACAACTTATCGAGGCATTAGTTTTCTTTTGGAAATCACTAAATCACTTAGATTGCGTTCAAAGAAACAATCTTTCATTAGAATTTTAAAAAATCAAACATAAACTCACTTATTTTTAAAATTTGAATTTGTAGAGAAGTGACAGTAAAGCAAAAGAAAAATTTTACCTTGAGAAACTCTTCCAAAGAAAACTTTCCTGTTGAACCTGTTTTAAAGAAAACTGTCTTCGGAGAAATTCTCCATCTTGAATCTTTTCTAAGAAAAACTCTTTTTTATAGAATTTTTCTGAAGATTGATTCTGCGATACTACAAAGACTCTCATAAGAAACTTTCTCTATAGAAACTTTATTAGAAAAAGTTTTTCTATAAAAAGAAACTCCAGAGAAACTTTTTTAATGAAAATGGTTAAAAATATTTTAGGAGAAGTTTTTCTAAATAAAATTCTCTTAACAGAAATTTTTCTAAAGAAAAGAGACTCCGGAGAAACCTTTCTAATAAAAACTCTCTCTCTTAAGAAACTTTTTTAAAGAAAATTCTGTCTTGAGAAACTGTTCTAAACAAAAATCTCTCTAGGAGACCCTAAGACACTACTAACGAAAACTCTCTCTAAAGAAAAATGTTTTGTGGAAACTTTCTCTTAAAAGCTTTATCAAAAAAGCTCTCCAGAAAACTATTTTGAAAGAAGCCTCTCTTCAGAAAAACTTTTCTAATAAACATTCTTCAATAAACTTTTTCTAGAAAATTTTCCTAAAGAAAACTCTTTTTAAAGAAAATTTTCAAATCAAACCTCCATCTAGAGAAATTTGTCTTAAGAAAAGTCTATTTAGAGAACTTTTTTCTAGAGAAAATACCCTTTGGAGAAACTCTTCTACAAAAAATGTGAGAGAAACTTCCTAGAGAAGATTTTCTAAAGACAACTTAACCTCTAGAAACTCTTTCGTATGAAATTTTTTAAAGAGAGAGAAACTATTGAAATTAAAACTCTCTCTGGAGAAATTTTCTTTAAGAAAACTTCCTAGAAAAGTTTTTCTCATGACAACGTTGCCTCTAGAATCTCTTCCACAAAATAAATCCGAGAGAAACTTCCTAGAGAAGTTTTTCTAAAGAGAACTTTACCTTCATAAACTCTGTCCGAATGAAAGTTTTCTAAAGAGAGAAGAACTATTTACATGAAAACTCTATCTCTCTCTCTCTCTCTGAAGAAACTTTCTTAAAGAAAATTGTTATAAGAAAAGTTACACAATAACTCTTGAGAAAAACTTCCCAGAAAAGTTTTTCTCTAGAAACTTGCTGACTAACTAACTATGATAATATTCTAAAGAAAACTCTCTCTAGAGAAACAATTCTAAAAAAGGTCTCTATCTAAAGAAACTTTTGTTGAGAGAATTCTACTGCATATAGCCCTAGCTCTCTCTTACTCTAGAAAAACTTTATACAATTTTAATATTTTGCTTTATTGTCCAAGATCTAGTTTAGTAAAACATTTTCATTAAATTTTTATTAATTATTTTTTAAATTTAAACTTGAAAAAAACACTTAATTCAAACTTGCAATCTTTTTCCTTACATGTCTGAACACTCATTAAATGGATTTTATATATATATATCCCTATATAATCTTTAATAGATATGGGTTGCACAGCCGATAAATGCCGTCATACACATCGTGAACTTAAATATATTGTTTGGGTGTAGTTGAACGAAACGAACGAATATTAAAAAAACGAATTTTTGACAAATTTTAATTTTCTTTTTTGATTTTTCTTGTTTAAAAATAAATACAAGTTTTAAGTTAAAACGAAACTTTTGCTGGATATTAGTTAATTATTTCTTTATATTCTTTAAAAGAAAACCGAGAAAATTTTTTACTACGAAATTATAAACCACCTTTAGAATAGCTAATATAAACCCACCCAGCTTAAAAAACAAAATTAAAAGGTTTCAAAAGGCTTAAGGCTTAAATAATTAATATTTTTTCTAGATATTTATATAAAAACAATTAATTAGTTTAGTAGAGTATATTAAATATTAAGCGTATAATTAAAATTTGCTGAATTTTTATTAGTTTAGTTTAAGAATCCATTAAAAATATTTAAAATATTTAGTCAATTAGCTTAAAAGTTGTTTAAAGATAAACCGTCTTATGTAAAAACTTTTTTATTCTTAAACATTTATTAAAGGTTTATAACATGAATTTTGTATGAAAATTTGTTTTATAAACTTTTGATAAATGTTTATGAATAAGACTCAGAATGTTTGCGAAATTTTTCATTAGTTTTCTATTTAAAAAATGTGTATTCAAAGAATTTTTTATAAAAACCTAATTTAGAGACAGATAAAACTCTTTCTGCAGAAACTTTGCGAAAGAAAACTCTTTTAACAGAATTTTTCTAAAAAAAACTCTTTCTACAGGAACCTTTTTAAAGAAAACTCTTTCTACACAAACTTTTCTGAGGTAAAACTCTATCTACAGAAGTTGTACTAACAAAAACCAAGTCTAGATAAACTTTTCTATAGTAAAAACTCTAGAGAAAAATTTCTAATGAAAACTTTTCTAAAGAAAGTCTAGAAAAACGTTTCCAAAGAAAACTTTATCTTCCATGAAGTTTATCTAAAGAAAATACTTTCTAAAGAAATTGTTTCAAAGAAAACAAAGCATAGAGAAACTTTTTTATGTAAACATTTTCTAAAGAAAATTCTCTATAGAGAAACTTTTTACAAAACTCTGTCTTATATGAATTTTTTCTAAAGAAAACTCATTCTCTAGAATAGTTTTTAAAGAAAAGTCTATCTAGAGAAACATTTCTAGAGAAACCGCTCTCTAGATAATCAGATTTATTGAAAAGGAATATTTCTAAAGAAAACTGTCTCTAGTTAGACTTTTATAAAGAAAACTTACTCTGGAGAAAATTTTGTTCAAGAAAATTTGCTATAGAAAAACTTTTCTTAAGAAAACTGTTTCCAGATAAACTTTTCCAAAGCACACACACTCTGGAGCAAATTTTGTTCAAGAAAATTTGTCAGAGAGAAACTTTTCTTAAGAAAACTGTTTCCAGAACTTTTCTAAAGAAAACTCATTTTAAAGCAATTTTTTTTTTGCAAGAAAATTTTCTAAAAGGAAACTTTTCTAAAAGAAAACTCTACTAGAGAAAGTTATCTGAAGAAATCCCTTTCTCTGCAGGAACTTTTCTTAATAAATTTCTTTTAAGAAAAACTTTTTTTAAAGAAAACTCTTTCCAAATAAACTATTCTAAAGAAAACTTCCAGTAGAGAAACTGTTTTAAAGAAAATAATCATTCCAAAGAAACACCTTTAAAAGAAGATCTCTCTCTATCTCTTTTGTAAAGTTTTTTTAAAGAAAACATTCTGTAGCATAACTTTTTCTTTAAAAACTCCCTCAAGATAAACTTCTCGAAAAGGTTTTCTAAATGAAACTTTTTAGAAAGGAACTTTTTTAGAGAAAACTCTTTCTAAAGAAACTGTTGTAAAGAAAAAACTCTTTACAAAGAAATTTTTCTAAGGCAAAGTCTTTCCTGTAAAGCTTTCCAGGAAAAACTTTTCTCGAGAAAACTTTTTCGAAAGAAACTTAAAAAACTCTTCCTAAAGAAACTGTTGTAAAGAACAAAACTCTTTGCAAAGAAACATTTCTAGGTGATGACTCTCTTGTTACGCTTTTCTAAGAAAAACTTTCTTTAGCAAGACTTTTATGAAAAGACACTCTTTAGAAAGGCTCTCTCTCTAGGACAACTTAAAAAATTATCTATTCTTCTTAGAATGATAATTTTTAAAAGAAATTTGTCTCACAGGTTAAACTTTTTAAAAGCAAATTCCCTCTAGAGAATCCTTTTTTTAAGAAAACATATTCTAGAGAAATATTTTCAAAGGAAATTTTCTGTAAAGACATTTTACACGAGAGAAACTCATTTACAAAAGCTCTCTCTTTAGAGCAGTGAAAGTCGGAGTTTAAAAAACTTAGATCATTGACCAGTTTTGTTTGTTGTTTTCTAAACATGTGTGAAAGAACGAATACAAGATCGCTCATATGAGATCTCATTGCGTTTCTCTGCTCAAGAGAAACTTTAAGAAGTTTTTTTTAAGAAATCACTTTCTATTGTAACGTGTCTAAAGAAAACTTTCTATTGCAGGTCATTTCGAAAGAAACCTCTATGTAGTGAAACTTTTTTAAGAAAAATTCTGTATGGAAGAACTCTTTTTAAGAAAACTCTCTAAGGAGAAATTTTGATAAGTAAAAGATGTTAAAAGATTAAGATTTTATTATTTGAGGTTAAGTTTTTGTGTCAAATGAAATTTCTCGGTTTTCTATAAACTTAAACAAACTCACCAACAAAACCAACTTTATTTTTTATTTAAAATTTAATTTTTATTAAAAATATTTTATAAAATTTTAAATTAATTTTCTTTTATTTTTATTCTCCTTTTTCTATAAAAAAACAAAAAAAATAAAAACCCTTTTTAGGACGTGGAGCTGCCATGATTATTGAATCTTTATTATTATTCTATCACATCAATTGTTTCAAATGCTGTGTGTGTCATGTCCAGCTGGGCGATGGTCTTAATGGTACCGATGTTCGTGTGCGCAATCATAAATTACATTGTCAAAATTGTTACTCAAGTGATGATGGCATTAAGTTTAGTTGTGTTTAAGTAAAATTAATTAATTAATAAAAAAAAATTATTTAACTAATTGTTGTTATTGTTAAAAAAAGAAGAAATTTATAAAAATAAAAAACTTAAGGCTTAAAAATAATTACAAACATATATACATATATACATGCATATTTGTTAACCAAGTTAATAATATTAAATGTATTTTAATGATTTAAATTTTTGAAATATTTATAAAAACATTTATTATTAAAAAAAAATTAAACAACAATTAAAGAAACCTTTAAAAAAACTTATATAAATGTTGAATTTTTTAACATTTTTTAAAAATGTTTTTTAAATTTGTCCTTTTTTTATATTTATATACAAAGAAACAAAACAAAAAAAATATTTTTCAAAAATTTATCTTAAAATGTCTTAATTATGCTCTTTTTTTCTAAACAATCCCATTGGTGTCTTTTTTAAACTAAATGTCAATAATATTAAAACAAACTCTCTTCCGCTCTCTAACTGTGTTTATGAAATTTTATAATTAATTATTAAAAAAAGCTTGAAATATAAAAAAATCTCTATGAAATGTTAAAACGATTATCGAAATGTTTATAAAGTTTTATGCTAAATATTGCAAAAAAATTAAAAATCGAAAAATAAAACTGTTACGAACTGCTAAAGCCAATATATATATTTACAATTTAATATGCAATATTATTCTTTATTATTAAATTAAAATTAAAAACCCTCAATTGTATCATATCATTTAATTTATGCTAAATTTTATTATAAGTTTATGAAATTTTATTAAAAAAAATTTGTTAATTAACTCGAAAAAATTTGGCTTTAAATTGTGTAAAAACTAATTAAAATTGTATTAAATTTAAAAAATATTATATTTCTTTTCTTAATTAACATTTTTTATATGTTTAACTTTTAATTTTAAAACTAAAATCTTTTTTTTTTCTTTTATATATATAAATATTTTTTTATTATTATTATGTTATTAATTATTATGATGAAGATGATTTTAACTTTAACAAAACCTTATTAAGATTTACTATTATTAACAAACACTTTATATTTCTGTAAAAAGGTATGCTTGAATTATTATTATACTATTATTACTATTATTATATTATTATTATTATTATTTGTATCTTTATCTTTTCGAAAAAAATGTTAGTTGTTTAATCACAAATCAATAAACAAACAAAAAAATACACAAAATTACTTTAAAATTGTTTTAAATTAAAAGGTAATCTATTAAAACTTTAAGTTTTTAAAGAGAACTCTCTCCAGAGAAATCTTACTAAAGAAAACTCTCCCTAGAGAAACCTTACTAAAGAAAACTCTTTCTAGGTAAAACTCTCTAAAGAAAACTCTCTAGAGACGTAGTTGACTAAAGAAAACTCTTTTTTAAGACAAAATACACAAATTTAAGCAAAAAGGCGTGGCTGTAGGCGTTAAATATATGTTCTCGAAATAGCTAAGATTCCAATCTAAAACTAGACATAAGTTTTATATTGATATCTAATTTAGTTTCAAAGTTATGTCACAAAATGTAAAAATGATATAAATCTATTTTTGAAACATTTGTTGTTCGAGAACGTCTTAGTTTTTTATGAATATTTCGGTTATTTCTACAACAACTCCTCAAAAATGTGGCTCAATTAAAAAACAGAAAAATTTTTATCATATATATATAATATAAGACCCTTAAAAGTAATATGTCTTCTTTTATAGAAGTTATAAGCCCCTTAATGCAAACTAAAGAAATTTAAGTAAATGGGCGTGGCTGTACAAGACAAAACTACCACTATGAAATAGCTAAGATTCCGATCTGTAACAAGACAAAACATTCTTTAAAATATCTCTATAAGTTTAGAAGTTATTCACAAAAATTGTAAAAACACTTTTAGTTATTTTCGGAAAATGGGTGATCTTAAATGTAAATCGATTTTCACTTAATATTTTCGCCAGTATAAAAGAAAACCCTTTGAAATTTTGCTTATAACTAAAGCATAATATTGGCTTTCTATTAAAGAGATTAAAAGTCAAATAAGTTCTTTAAATTTCGAGATATTCGAACTTTTATCACAAACCATGAAATTTTACATAGTGTGCGTGGCAATGGGCGTTAAAAAATATCTTCACAAAATGACTGATATTCCACTCTATCATATGACTTAAATATCATAGAGATATGTGCACTAGTTTCAGAGTTATAAGCTTTTAAAGAAAAGTATGTTTAGGATATTATCATAGAGATATGTGCACTAGTTTCAGAGTTATAAGCTTTTAAAGAAAAGTATGTTTAGGATATTTACCTACTATCTAGTTCTGTTCACCTATTAGTCGACAAATAGACAAAAATTGGATAAATTTGTTTAAATTTTTTTTAAGGCTTAAAATGCTTTTCAGTTTTTATTGAATATCTCAGCCATAGGGTGATTAATTTCTTTGAAATTTTACTTGAATATAGAGAAAAATATTTGCTATCAAGTGATGTAACATAAAAACTGCCACGCCCCCTTATTAAGGAGTTATAAGCCGTTAAAATGGAAATACTCAAATTTATGCAAATAGACGTGGCTATGGGCAAAAAATATATGTTCATGAAATAGCTAAGATTCCAAACTAGCACCAGACACAAGTCTTATATTGATATTTAGTTTTGTTGCAAAGTTATGCCACAAAATGTAAAAATGATATAAATCTATTTTTGAAACATTTGTTGTTCAGGAACATCTTAGTTTTTTATGAATATTTCGGTTATTTCAACAACAACTCCACTAAAATTTTTCTCGATTAAAAACAGAAAATTTTTTGTCATATAAATATAATATAAGACCCTTAAAAGTAATACGCCTTCTTTTAAGGTAGTTATACGCGAATCAAAACAAACTAAAGAGATTTAAGTAAATGTGCGTGGCTGTACGAGGCAAAACTACCACTATGAAATAGCTAAGATTCCAATCTGTAACAAGACCAAACATTCTTTGAAATATCTCTATTAGTTTAGAAGTTATTCACAAAAATCATAAAAACACTTTTAGCTATTTTTGAAAATGTTGAAACGTAAATCAGTTTTTACTTAATATTTTAGCCAAAATATCAACTAAAATAGGTATTAAAATAAAGCTTGTGTCTACTGACCCTTAACTACTTTATGGAAACATATTTTCCGCCCACTTTCTCGCCTTCATGCTTAAACTGCAAATTTTCCAAAAATGTCTTAAGTCATATGAACATTTTGTGGCATAACTTTGAAACTAAACTAGATATCCATATAAAACTTCTGTCTAGTGCTAGATTGGAATATAAGCTATTTAATTAGCTTATATTATTAACCCATTGTCAAGCCTACTTCTTTAAATTTATGTAGTTTCTATTTAGGGGCGTATAACTCCTTAATTTGGGGGCGTGGCAGTTTTTTGTTTCTCTATTTGATAGAAAATTTTCTTATCTACATTCAGGCAAAATTTGCAAGAAATTGATCCCCAAATGGCCGAGATATTACGAGAAAACTGAAAATTGTTTTTAGTCACCAAAAAATGGCAAACAAAATTATCCAATTTTTATCTAATTGTCAACTAATAGGTGAACAGAACTAGATAGTAGGTAAATATCCTAAACATACTTTTCTTTAAAAGCTTATAACTCTAAAACTAGTACACATATCATTATGATTTTTAAGTCGTAGGATACAGTGGAAATTTGGCTATTTTGTGAAGCTATTTGTCACCGCCCAATGCCACGCCCACTATGTTAAATTGTGAGGTTTATATTAAAAGTAGGCATAACTCCGCAATAGGAGATCTTAATTGCTTTTTAATTTCTTTAATGGAAAGGCAATATTATGCTTTACCTTTATGCCAAATTTCAAATTAATCGCTTTTATTTTAAAGGAAATATTTGGTGAAATACGAATTAGTTTTAAGGACAAAAATTTACCTTAAATAGCTAAAAGTCATTTCAATATTTTTATGAATAACTTTTAAACTAATAGAGATATTACAAAGTAACTTGTGGCGAGTTAAAGATTGGAATCAAAGCTATTTCATAGTTATAATTACTCCACCCACTGCCACGTCCATTTTATATTTCTTTAATTTATATTTCGGAATATAAACCTGTTTAAAAAGGTGAGCTTAAAAGCAAATTTGGTGGATATTTTCTTTTCTTTAAATTAAAACAAATGGCGTGAGTATGTATTGTTTCTAATTTATTTATTTTAAATTAAAACAATAAATTCAATTAAGTATTGATACTTAGATAGTTAGTAAAATGTTTTACATTTAGTAAGAATTTTTAATTATTAATTAATGATTATTGATTTGTTAAACAAACAATAGTCATTATTGTCATATATCTATTTTAACTAATTTTAATAAAATTTTTCAGTAGATTTAACTTTGTATAGAGTTTTTTTAAGTAAAACTTTATATCAAGAAACCTTTCTAAAGAAAACTCACTGCAGATAATCTTTTATAAAGAGGACTTTTTCTTGAAAAACTTTTCTAAATGAAATTCTTACTCTTGAGAAACTTATCCCAACATAACGAACTTTAGAGGAACTTTTAAAACTTTTTCTCTAGAAAAACTTATCGCAACATAACCAACTCTAAAGGAACTTTCTGTGAAGAAACTTTTCCAAAGAAAACTCTCTAGAGAAACTTGTTTAAGGAAACCCTTTCTCTTAAAAAAAACTTTTAAATAAAATATTATTTAAGAAACTCTCCAGAGAAACTTTTCTTAAGAAAGCACTTTTCTCTCTTTAGAGAAAATGTCCTAACGTAAACTCACTTCAGAAAAACTTTTCGAAAGAAAACACTTATTAGAGAAACTTTTAAAAAAGTCAAAAATTTCTTTCTAGAGAAACTTTTCTAAAGAAAACTCTCTTAAGAAAAGTTTTTCGAAAGAAATCTCTATTTAACCATTTAAAGAAACTCTTTAGAGAAACTTTTCTATGAAATATTTAAAAACTTTTCTAAAGAAACGTCTCTTTACGGAGACTTTTATAAAGTAAACTCTTCTCTAAAGAAAACACTCTTTAATAAAACTCGTCTAAAGAAATCTCTCTTTAGAGAAACTTTTATAAAGCAAACTCTCTTTACAGAAACTTCTCCAAAGCAAACTCTCTTTTAAGAGAAAATTTTCTAAAGCAAAGTCTCTTTAGAAAAACTTTTCTAAAGTAAACTTTTTTCTTAAGAAAACTTCCTTTAGTAAAACTTTTCTAAAGAAATCTGTCTTCAGAGAAACTTTTCTAAAGCAAACTCTCTTTACAAAAACTTTTCTAAAACAAACTCTCTCTCTAAAGAAACTTTTATTAAGAAAACTTTTTTAAGAGGAAATTTTCTACAGCAAAGTCTCTTTAAAGAAACAAAGAAAACTCTCTTTAGTAAAACTTTTCTAAAGCAAACTTTTCTTAAGAAAAATCTCCTTAAAAAAAACTTTCCTAAAGTAATCTGTCTTTCTCTAGAGAAATTCTTTTAGAAAAAAACAATATACCCTCCATCTTTTTTGATGGTGGGTATAAAAACTTTATATAGAGAAATTATCATAAAGAAATTTTTATCAGAAAACTCTCAATGTTTATGATTTTTTTCTAAAGAAAACTCTGTAGAAAAATTTTGCAAATGAAATCTCCCTCTAAAGGAACAATTCTATTGAAACCTCGTTCCATTAAAACATTTTCAAAAAAATGTCTCTATTCTTTAAAATTAGTCCCTTTAATCCGCACTAATAGTTCTTAATAAATAAAATTTTAATAAAAATCGTTTTGGCCTTTTCCAGTTTTTACACCCTAAATATCATAATTAACCATAGGCATCGCCACAGCATAATCCCAATCGCGAGTAAAGGGGAAACGATGCACAACAACCCAACGATTTTCCTCCATATCATAACGGGCAATAAATTCACCACACGTGCAATACAGCTGATTGTCTACCGAAAATATTTCATAGAATTCACGTTCTTCACCAAAATCTATAATTTCCCATTTATTGGCACGTATATCATAACGTTCCATACACATGCCCAGACCTTCACAACAATAGATAGACGAACCTATAACCGCACTCGAGCAATAACCTTTGATATCATTCATCGGTCTCAAAGTGTGCCATTCATTAATGCGGGGATCATAACGTTCAACACAATTCCAACTTCTAACCTCTTCCTCTCCACCCATTACATAGAACATATTGTCATGCATAACCGCACCCATGGAACTGCGTTGCACCAGCATGGGTTTACAGAATTCGGTTTTATTCGTGACCAAATTTAAATATTCCACAGTGTTGGTGATACCACTCGAGGAGTTGCCGCCTATGGCATATAAACAATCATTCGAAACCAGAGAACGATGATGAGAACGTCTCATTAGCAGTGGTGTCAAATCATACCATTGATCTCGATAAATATTATAGTAATAAGAATTTTTAGTACTACGTCCTATGCTGCCACCCTGCATATAGAGAATATTCTTATGGGCCGCCAAACTTATGGCAAAAGCAGCTCTAGGCGGCGGTTTTAGCGGCAACATCGTTTCCGTATGCAAATCATAACGAAATGTTTCAGGACTTCGACCCATTTTGTCCACCAGAAATATACGCCACTCAGCACTGCCCTCATAATGTTCCACCTCACTTAGCCACTGTTGACAATCGTCTTGTTCATTTAATGTTTTAAGAGAGCGTGTCATTTCAGCCGTCACACACATGGGATGTATAAAGCGCAGTAGTTGTGGCAGATATGCCAAACGTGTCTCGGGTTTATATTCGGCCCAGCGTACAATGCCCTTGAGTATGGTATCATCGGAGTGCATGAAAAGCTCATTGTTGCTGAGAATGGGAACCAACTGGAAAACAATTAACAAAGAAATTTAGACAGAATTTGAGAATTTTTAACTTTTATAAAAAAACTCTTTTTAGAGAAAGAAAGAACGAAAGCTCTCTTTAGAGAAACATTTCTAAGAAAGCTTTTTTTAGAGAAACCTGTCTAGAGAAGCACTCTTTGAAAGCTTCTCTAAAAAAAGCTTTTAAAAGAGAAAACTTTAAACACTATTTGAAATTTGAAAACTCTATTTAGATAAAACTTTTCTAAAGAATTTACTTTATATAGAAAACTTTTTAAAATAAAACTCTCCCTGTAGAAGCTTTGTTAATGAAAACTCTTTCTAAGGAATCTCTTTCAAAGAAAACACTTTTAATAGAAAACTTTGTTAAGGAAAACTCTTAAGAGAAAATTCCTAAGAGGAAACTGCTTCTGAAGAATATATTCTATAGCGAAACTTTTCTCATGACAACTCTCTAGAGGATCTTTAAAAAACATGCTCTAGAGAAACTTTCCTAAAGAAAATGGTTTCTATAGATAACAATTATAAGTAAAATTTTCGCTATAGAAGAAAGAAAACTTTAAACTCTCTATTTGAAAACTGTATTTACATACAACTTTTCTAAAGAATTCACTTTCTATAGAAAACATTTAAAAATAAAGCTCTTCCAGTAGAAGCTTTGTTATTAAAAGAAAACTCTTTTTTTAGAAACTTTTATAAGGAAATATCTTAAGTGAAATTTTTTAAAAGGAAACTGCTTTTGAATAATCTATTTTAAAGAAATATCTCCCTAGAGATAGTTTCCTAAAGAAAATCCTGTCTATAGATAACATTTACAAGTAAAACTTTCGCTATAGAAGCTTTCCTAAGAAAACGCTTTCTATAAAAGCTTTTCGTTTTCTTAGAAAAGAAAAACCTCTCTCTTTAGAAACCTTTAAAAAAAGCTCTTTCTATAGAATTTTTTTCAAATAAAATACTTTCTCTAGATAAAACTTTATAAGTCCAACTCTTAATAGAAAAAACTTCTTTTTAGCGAAACTTTTCTAATGACAACTGTCTCTAGAGGAACTTAAAAAAAAACACTCTCTAGAGAAACGTTTCTAAAAAATCTTACAAAAGATAACTCTCTTATAGTTCCATACTAACCTCCTCATACGACATTTCATAAAACTCCTCACACTGAACCACCTCCTGAAAATGCATTATAATAAAATCCTTTGACATCTCGAGCAAAAATTGATTATTCTGTTTCTCGGCGAAATGTTTAAAACCCAAACAATTCTCAGGATCCAGTAATTCACCCATATGTTCACCACACATATCCGACAAATGATCCAATTGTAAAAATGAAGCAGTTTGCAGCAATTGTTGTACATACTCATCGTGGATTTCACACAATCCCGTATAAATAAATTCCACAACCAATTGTAAACAGAGGGTGTCAATTTCTGGTAATTCAATTTCTGCTTGATCACTTTCAGGAAAATGACCGCTAAACATGGCCATAAAGAATGGACTGGCAGCGGCTAGAATATTACGATGGGCTGAAATGCGTGTACCATCACTGCCTAAAAGTCGGACATCAGTAAACTAGAATTTTAATGCATTTTAATTTTAATACAATATATTTAAACATCGATTTTCTTATCTTCGAATACCTGTTCATTTTTCCTAAACTCATTTAGCTGCTGCAACAAATGACCACTTGTTCCTCTGATAAAGGAACGTGGTGCCATTTGTTCCTGTTTCGTTAACTCAATACAATTTGAGTTCTTTTTCTCTCGGTTATTTTGATTATCATTAGAATTGGCCATTTTTTTGCGGATTTATTTACTTATATTGTTTTTATTTAAACATAATTAATGTTTTGTTTTCAAGTAGTAGGCGTTCTTTGCCTTATTGAACTGTCAGTTTTTTTTTAATTTGTTGGTATAATATGACATTTAAAAGTCATGCGCATTAGGGAATTTACCGTTATAGTGTTCTTTGTAGTAAAACAGGGATGTTTACAAGATGTAATTTATGAAAAATAACGGTTGTCATAAATAAAAAAAACTATTTCAACAGAAATACATTTTTTTGATATAAACTCTTTTTACAGAAACTTTTCAAAAGACACATTTTCTATAAAAAAAACTATCCAAACAATTTTTTCTAGAGAATTTTATAACAAAGATAAAAAACTTTTACAAAAGGCAATTTTTCGACAGAAAACACACTCCAGATTAATTTCTACAAAAAACTTCCTCTTGAAAAATGTTTCTAAAGAAAACTTTCTCAAAATGTTTCTCTTTTGCATTTAATAGTCTATTATTTAATCTAGTTCATAGTCATGCCTATAGTCTAGTCTATAGTCCAGTCTAGTCTATATTTTAGTATATAGATTAGTCTATAGTCTTGTACATAATCTGGACTATAGTGTAGTCTATAGACTAGAATATAGACTATTGAGTCTAGCCAATAAAGTGGTCTACAGTCGAATCTTTGGTATAGTCTAGTCTCTAGTATAGTCAGTAGTCTAGTCTATGGTCTAGTCTATTGTCTAGTATATAGTCTAGTCTATAGTCTAGTCTATAGACTAGTCTTTTTTATAGTCTAGTTTATAGTCTATTTTATAGTCTAGTTTATAGTCTAGTTTATAGTCTAGTCTATATTATAGTCTATAGTCTAGTCTATAGTCTAGTCTATAGTCTAGTCTATAGTCTAGTCTTTAGCCTAGTCTATAGTCTAGTCTATAGTCTAGTCTATAGTCTAGTCTATAGTCTAGTCTATAGTCTAGTCTATAGTCTAGTCTATAGTCTAGTCTATAGTCTAGTCTATAGTCTAGTCTATAGTCTAGTCTATAGTCTAGTCTATAGTCTAGTCTATAGTCTAGTCTATAGTCTAGTCTATAGTCTAGTCTATAGTCTAGTCTATAGTCTAGTCTATAGTCTAGTCTATAGTCTAGTCTATAGTCTAGTCTATAGTCTAGTCTATAGTCTAGTCTATAGTTTTCTATAGTCTAGTCTATAGTCTAGTCTATAGTCTAGTCTATAGTCTAGTCTATAGTCTAGTCTATAGTCTAGTCTATAGTCTAGTCTATAGTCTAGTCTATAGTCTAGTCTATAGTCTAGTCTATAGTCTAGTCTATAGTCTAGTCTATAGTCTAGTCTATAGTCTAGTCTATAGTCTAGTCTATAGTCTAGTCTATAGTCTAGTCTATAGTCTAGTCTATAGTCTAGTCTATAGTCTAGTCTATAGTCTAGTCTATAGTCTAGTCTATAGTCTAGTCTATAGTCTAGTCTATAGTCTAGTCTATAGTCTAGTCTATAGTCTAGTCTATAGTCTAGTCTATAGTCTAGTCTATAGTCTAGTCTATAGTCTAGTCTATAGTCTAGTCTATAGTCTAGTCTATAGTCTAGTCTATAGTCTAGTCTATAGTCTAGTCTATAGTCTAGTCTATAGTCTAGTCTATAGTCTAGTCTATAGTCTAGTCTATAGTCTAGTCTATAGTCTAGTCTATAGTCTAGTCTATAGTCTAGTCTATAGTCTAGTCTATAGTCTAGTCTATAGTCTAGTCTATAGTCTAGTCTATAGTCTAGTCTATAGTCTAGTCTATAGTCTAGTCTATAGTCTAGTCTATAGTCTAGTCTATAGTCTAGTCTATAGTCTAGTCTATAGTCTAGTCTATAGTCTAGTCTATAGTCTAGTCTATAGTCTAGTTATATAGTCTAGTCTATAGTCTAGTCTATAGTCTAGTCTATAGTCTAGTCTATAGTCTAGTCTATAGTTTCTAGTCTATAGTCTAGTCTATAGTCTAGTCTATAGTCTAGTCTATAGTCTAGTCTATAGTCTAGTCTATAGTCTAGTCTATAGTCTAGTCTATAGTCTAGTCTATAGTCTAGTCTATAGTCTAGTCTATAGTCTAGTCTATAGTCTAGTCTATAGTCTAGTCTATAGTCTAGTCTATAGTCTAGTCTATAGTCTAGTCTATAGTCTAGTCTATAGTCTAGTCTATAGTCTAGTCTATAGTCTAGTCTATAGTCTAGTCTATAGTCTAGTCTATAGTCTAGTCTATAGTCTAGTCTATAGTCTAGTCTATAGTCTAGTCTATAGTCTAGTCTATAGTCTAGTCTATAGTCTAGTCTATAGTCTAGTCTATAGTCTAGTCTATAGTCTAGTCTATAGTCTAGTCTATAGTCTAGTCTATAGTCTAGTCTATAGTCTAGTCTATAGTCTATAGTCTAGTCTATAGTCTAGTCTATAGTCTAGTCTATAGTCTAGTCTATAGTCTAGTCTATAGTCTAGTCTATAGTCTAGTCTATAGTCTAGTCTATAGTCTAGTCTATAGTCTAGTCTATAGTCTAGTCTATAGTCTAGTCTATAGTCTAGTCTATAGTCTAGTCTATAGTCTAGTCTATAGTCTAGTCTATAGTCTAGTCTATAGTCTAGTCTATAGTCTAGTCTAGTCTATAGTCTAAGTTATAGTCTAGTCTATAGTCTAGTCTATAGTCTAGTCTATAGTCTAGTCTATAGTCTAGTATATAGTCTAGTCTATAGTCTAGTCTATAGTCTAGTCTATAGTCTAGTTTATAGTCTAGTCTATAGTCTAGTCTATAGTCTGTTCTTCAGTCTAGATAATAGCCTAATTTAGTAATTTTTTAAACATATAACAGAAAACCACATCTGTTAATATTTCAAAATTATAGAAAAACTTGTGTCAATAATATTTGTTTCAATAATTAATGTACACAATTAAATAAACAATTATTTTAAATATTTATATTTGTTGTGTAAATGATATAAATAGAAATAAAAGAATTTCAATTTTAACAAAATATATTAGTAAAATAATAATATTTATACTTTTTCTTTATTAATTCCACATTAATTCTTTTTTTTTGTATTACATTTCGTTTATTAAATATAATTTTATATTGTTTTTAATTATTTTCATTGATACTAAGTAATATTTTCTAAAAAAAGTGTTTATTTAAATTTAAAAAAAAGAAACAATAATAAATACAAAAAACAAAGCTTTTTAAAAACTACTAATTATTTTGTTGGATTTTGAAAATTATTATTATTATTATTACACACACACTTAAGGTCTGACTTAAAAAATAAACTACAAAATAATCTGTAGAATTGCACATTTGTTCAAAAAAAAATATTTTATAAAAAAAAATTAAAACAATAAACATGAACTTAAAACTAAAAAAAACATTACATTATTACACACATATAAAACGGTGAAGGGGGGGTGGAGGAAAAAAGTGATATTTCTTTTTTATAATAAAAAAAGTATTATTAATAATAATATGTATAATAAAAAAAACACATGCTATTAAATCTACCAAACTTCACACTTCTGTACAGGGTTCATGGGTGTACCCTCGGGACACTGGAAATCGCGGGAGAAATCTTTCATGTTGCTCAAAGAGCCCAAAACACGGAATTCATTAGGTGAATGGACACCAGTGGTAATGCGCATTTTTAGAGTTTCTAAAAGAAGATACCATAACTTATTTAAGGAAGGACTTTTAATCAATATTAAACCTACCTTTTCTATATTTAGCACACCACGTTTGGGCTGCCGATATCCAGAACATTTGCTGTGGTGAATAACTTAAGCCGGGCAATTTAGGTTCTTCACCATTTTGTGCCACCCATTGTTTATAGGCCAAATAAGATTCCTTAATACCACCATTATCGGCAATATTTTCACCTTGAGTATTAATGCCATTAAGCTAAATAGAAAACCAACAAATTATTACAATTTCTTTAGCTCCCAAATTTTCAAAACTTACATTAAGTCCTGTCTGTTTATCTGTATAGTTGCCATATTGTTCTATAATACATTTAGCCTTTTCCAAATAGGCTTTTTGAGTATCGGGTTGCCACCAATCGATTAGATTACCATCAACATCAAATTGACGACCTTGATCATCGAATCCGTGAGTGATTTCATGACCAATAACATAACCAATGGCACCATAATTCATGTACTTGGGACGTTGTCCATTGAAGAAGTGACCTTGCAAGATGCCAGCGGGGAATTCTAAAAGGAATAAAGAAAACATAATCTAGAAAAACTTTGCTAAAGCAAAAGAAAACAAATCTTCTTGGAGAAAATTTCTCATTCCAAAACTTTCTCTCTGAAGACTCTTTTCTAAACACTCTCCAAGGCTACTTTTTAATAGAAAACTCTGTTTCGAGAATGTTTTATCTAGAATAACTTTTCAAATAAAGTTCTGTTTAGAAAAACGTTTCTGAAAAAAGCTCTCTAGAGAAACTTTCATAAAGAAAAAGCTATCTACAGAAACTTGTCTATAGAAAACACTCTGAAAAAATCTCTTTATAGGGAAACTTTTGTAAATAAATCTTTCTTCAAAGAAACTTTTCTAATAAAACATTCTACAGAGAAACGTTTCTGAAGAAAATTTTCTAAATAAAACTTTTTCAAGAGAAGCTTTTTTTTAAAGACAACTCCTTCTTTTCTGAAAAAATTCTCTTTTCTAAAGAAAGCTTCCCAAGAAAGACCTTTTTCTGACAAACTTTTTTCAAAGAAAATTTTCTAATAAAACATTCTCCAGAGAAACATTTCAGAAGAAACTTTTTCTAAATAAAACTCTTTCAAAAGAAGTTTTTTTAAGACAACTTAAAATAAAATTTTCTAGAGAAAATTTCTCTTTTCCAAAGAAAGCTCTACCAAGAGGGAAAGAAAATGCCTTCTAGAGAAAAACTTTTGCAAAGAAATCTCATGAGGGCGAAAATATTCTATACAAAATCCTCTACGAAGATACCTTTCTAAACAAAACTTCTCTTTAAGAAAATTCTCTAGAGAAACATTTAAAAAGAAAACATTTCCTATATAAATACTTGCTAGAGAAACTCTCTCTAGTGAAATCTTTCTAAGGAAAACACTCTCTAAAGAAATTTTTCTAAAGCAAACTTTCTCTAGAGAAATTTTTCTTAAGAAACTTCTCTCTATAGAAACTTTTGTAAAACAAACTTTCTCTAGAGAAATTTTTCTTAAGAAATTTCACTCTATAAAAACTTTTGTAAAGCAAACGTTTTCTAGAGAAAATTTTCATAAGAAAACTCTCTCTAAAGAAACTTTTGTAAAGGAATCTCTTCAGAGAAACTTTTCTTAATAGTACTCTCTCTAAAAAGCAACTTTTCTAAAGAGAAACTCTTCATAAAAAAACTTTTTTTAGATAAACTTTCTAAAAAAAAGTCTTTCATCTTTCTTTAATAAAACTTTCTTGTAAACTATAGAAAAAAAAACTCTCTCTAAAGCAGAAATAGCAAGCATTTCTTAAAAATATTCACCCCTATCGCCCTTTGACATTTCACTTGAAATACTTTTCACTTTTTTCGATCAGTAACTTTTTTGATGTGAAACAAATTTCTCTGTTGTGAAATGTTTTAAAGTAATTTTGTAAACAATAAACAGCTGTTGCATACAAAATCATCTATTGTGAATGACTTGTTTATAAAGCAAGTTCACGATAAAAATTTTCCCTTCGTGGAGAATGAAAATTTCAAGGAAACAAAAGTTTCACTTGTATTGGCGATAATGGTGATTATCTTTCTATATAGAAGACCTTTAAAGACAAATTTGTCTAGAGAAACTACTTAAAAAAGCTAAACGCTTCGAAAGAACTATCTTTAGAGGATATTTTCTCAACAATATTTTGCAATTATAACTAAGTAAGTACTTACGTATACTATTCTCAATCGATGAGTAGAAAGCATTTACCACAGCTGGGCGAGCATGTCTAATCCAATCGGTTTTGTTTACTGGCAATCTCAATTTATTGAATGAATAATCCGTACCGAAGACATTCATCTTCAAGAATGATTCGAAATATTTATCGGGATCAATATCCAATTTACGATAATACTCTTCCAATTTATCATTATCCAACATCTCATCGGGATAACCAATATGAGTGGTCATTGAGTGTAATTTTCTTTTAGCCTCCTGTTTAGTCATGTCATCCATCCATTGAACCTCATCGAGTATTTGATTGAAGACACCGCGTATATTGTTAACCATTTCTAAAGCGATGGCCTTGGAATCCTGTTTGAAATGTTTGCGCACATAGAGAGAGCCCACCGAAATCGCTAAACTGTTTATTTTTTTAAAGGGGGGGATTTTGGAGATTTTTTTTTTAATTAAGATTTCAGGAAATTGTGGAGTATTAAATGATTTAACACCATTGGTAACGATTGTTTGGATGAAGATCATTTGTGAAGTAGTTTGTTTTAAATGTTATTTTGGTGATTTATTTTGGCAAATTTTTTTAAACGTAACGGGTTAAAATGGTTGTTTTTTTTTTTTTTGAAAGCAAGTGTAATTTGGTTTGATTTTCAAATAAAATGGCAAAAAACGAGTGGCGTATGAAAGTAAACGAAATAAAAAAAAACAAATTGAAAAATAAATTATTAATAATTTGTAATGTTAACTTTAGTTAAAAAATGTTTAATTGTAATTAAATAATAATAAAAAAATTAAACAAATGTAAAATGTAAGTAAATAAAATATTGTGAATATTGCGTTAAAAACATTTCTTATGTTTAACATTAAGCAAATGAATTAAAAGTGAATATTCTATAACAAATAAATTTTAAGGTTAGAAAATACAAACACAGATGTTTTGTTCCTTTATTCTTTATAAGAGAAAAGTCAAATTGTTTAAATGCATTTTGAACTGAACTGATGTTTAAGCAGAAATTCTAATGAGAGATCTTATGGATCTTATGATCTTAATATAACTCTCTCTAGACAAAGGTTTAAGAAAGCTCATTCTCACTATTAATGGGTAAAACTCTTCCTAGAGAAATATTCTTAAGAAAAAGACTTTCTAAATAAATTTTTCTACAGAAATTGTTGCAATAAAAACTCTATTTAGCAACACAATTCTAACAAAAAGTTTCTCTAAAGTAATCTCTAAAAACTCATTCTCTAGAGAATATTTACATTAGTCAAAAGTTTAAAACACGCTCACTCTTATTTTTTTAACAAAACTCTTTCTACAGAAATATTTCTAAGAAAAAAAAACTCTTTAAAGAAATTCTGAAACTTTTGTATTAAAAACTCTATTTAAAAACACATTTTGAACAAAAAGTCTCTACAAAAACTCTGTATAGAGATACTTTGCTATACAACTTATTCTCTAGAAATTTTTTTTTTTTTTTTTAAATTCTTTCTATGTAATATGATTTAAGGAAAACACTTTCTAGAGAAACTTTTCTGGGATAACGAGACGTTTGAGACTTTTCTAAAAAAACTTTCCAAAACAAAGCTCTCTCTATAAAAACTTTTTTAGAGAGAAATCTTATTAAATAAGTCTTTATAAAGGAACTTTTCTATAGAGAATTATGTCTTAAGTACTTTTTTCTGTAAGAAAGGTATTTCTTAAATCTCTTTTAAAAACTTTTCCTGAAGAAATTTTTCTAGGGATAATGAGATGTTTCCACAAAAAAAACTATCTCTATAAAAACTTTTCTAGAGAGAATTCCTCTTAGTTATGTCTTGCTTAGGGAACTTTTCTATAGAAATTAACTCTTAAGTACATTTCTTGTTCTGAAAACTCCTTCTAAACTCTCTTTTAAAAACTTTTCTAGAAATATTCTATCCAGAAGGAACCCTTCTAGGGATAACGAGAAACGTTATAGACGTTTCTAAAGAAAAGTTTCTACAACAAAACTCTCTCTATAAAATCTTTTATAGAGAGAACTCTTATTAAGTAAGTCTTTCTATAGAAAATTAACTCTTAAGTACCTCTTTGTTAAAGAAACCTCTTTCTAGACTCCCTTTTAAACACTTTTCTAGAGAAAATTCTCTCCTGATATAAACTTTTCAAAAAAAAATCTCTCTAGAGAAATCTTTCCTTAAGAAAACTCTTTCTGAAGCACCGATATAAAAGTTGTTCTAGAGAAACTTTTCAAAAGAAAACTCTTTCTAAAGTATCAATCCTAAAGAAAACTTGCTCTCTGGATTAAAATTTTTCAATGAAAACTCGTTCTACAAAAAAAATTCTCTAAGAACATTTCCTGATAGAAGAGGTTTATAAAGAAAACTCTCAGTAGAGAAACATTCCAAAAGAAAACTTTTCCTAAAAATGTCCTATAGAAAACTCGTTGTATAGGAAATTTTCTAAAGAAAAATCGCCCGATAGAAAAGTTTCTAATGAAAATTCTTATTAGAGAAGAATAGAAAGGTTTTTAAAGATAACTCCGATTAGAGAAACTTTTCAAAAGTAAACATTATCTTGAAGGAACGTCTCTAAATAGAATTTTCTTAAGAAAAACGTTTGTAAAGAAAACTCTGTCTATAGAATACTAAAAAGTAAAGAAAAATCTTTCTAGAAAAATAGATCTAAAGAAAACTCTATCTTAAGAAACTTTTATAAAGAAGTATCTTCTTCAATAACTTTTTTTGAAGAAAACTATTTCGAAGTGAACTGTTGTTAAAAGTTTTTCTTAGGCAGACATCTCTGTCCCTCTCCTAAGAAAGTCTTCCAAATAAACCTCGCTTGAGAAAAACTTTTTTGAAAACAACTCTATCTGCTGAAACTTTTATATAGAGTAACGTTTTTTATAAAGAAAATTGTGTTTTACGAAGCTTTTCTAAAGAAACCTCTTTCTAGAGCAATTTTCCAAAATAAAACGTTCCTAAAGAAAACTCTTTCTAGAAAAAATTTTCCAAATGAAAAATATTTTTAAAAAACGTTCTCTCGGGAGAAACTTTTTTAAAGAAAACCCTTCTAAGAAAAGATTATTGAAAATTAATTGCCCTCATTTTGTTCTAAAAAATTTCTCTAGAAACACTTTTCTAAAGATAATTTTCTCTTGGATGACTTATCTAAAGAAAACTCTCTTTAGAGAAACTTTTCTAAAGAAAACTGTTGAGCAAGAGCTTTACATTGTAAAACATAACTAATAAACTATTTCTACTAAAGCAAAAGCTGCAAAAGCTTGTAGAGCTTTTAAACTTGTTTAAAAAATCATTAAATATTATAAATATTGCAAAAAAATAAACTTTTAAGCTCAGTTATGATTAAATATTAATAAAACTAAAACCTTTATTATAAATTTGAAGTGTTTCAACATTAAAAACTTTTTACTTTTTCGTAAATAAAAGATTGAATGCTTTACCTCTAGAAAGTAAGTTTTTAAAGCTTTTAAGACGATACCAATTAATGTCAATTTATAAAAGCTTTTTAAGTTTTTTCTTAATATAAATAATGATATATTTATAGAGAAAGTAAAGCAAAAAGCTTTTGGTATGTTTCCACGAAAAGAAAATAACTTAAAAGCTTCCATTTAAACATTGTGTTTTTTAAAACTTTATTTTAAATGTTTTAAAAGCTTTATTGGCCTGCATATGACTGTAAAATGTAAAAAAGCTTTGTAACGATTAGCAATGAAATGCTTAAAAGTTTTTGATGTATTGTCTTTATAAAAAAAAGCTGTTTAGTTTAATCAAACGATAAAAAGCATATTAAAGCGACTTTAAATAAAAAGCTTTTTGATAAAGCTTTTTATTATGCAAGTTAATAATTAAGCGTATGGAGCGCTTAAAGCTTCTATAGAATTAAGCTTTTTTATAATTTTGTAATAGAGAAAAGTTTTTTTATAACTTTAGCAGCAAACTGTTTAAAAGCTTTTTAAGTGATGGACTTTAGAAACAAGCTTAATGAAAACTACTACAGAATATATTTAAACTAAAAGCTTTTTTATGAACTTTTCGTGTTAAAATTTTACGTTTAAGCTTTTGATGAAAATTTTGAAAGTTTTGTTTTTAGTGAGATAACAAGGTTATTAAACAAACAAAAGATGACAACAACAAAAATGTTTTCGAGATTAATGGACTACAACAAAAAAATAATAAAAGTGAAAAAATGGAAAGAAAATATATATAGAAAATAGTACTAAATACCCGAGTAAATCCTCGTCGGTATCACTGCTGTAAGAAAATAAAAGATATTAAGAAAAAAGAAAAATGAAAAATAAAACAACAATTTACACAATTCTTTAAATAGAATAGAAGAGACAGACATACAAAATAACAAAAAAACTAAAGAAGCAAAATAAACACAAAACAAAAAACAGATCAACGAAAAACAGGTCAAGCAAACTGGATAACAAACAGCTACAAAACATAAACATGAAAACTACAGGACAAACATAACACAATTTTTACAAAAAAAAAATATATAGAAATGAACCGGAAACAAAAACAAAATTTGGTAAAAACAACTCCTAAACTGCTTCAATATTTACCTGCCCGAGGAAATATCCACACACTCCTTCCATCTGGCCTCCTGTTCCTGTCTGCCCGATAAGGCAGTGGCATATTGCAATTGTCTTTTGCGGAATTCTTCCGATAGGAAAGCCACCGAGAAGGCATGTATACGCCACATCATATAATTGGCAATGGCACGCTTATTGGTACGTTTCAATAACTTATCCAAATCCTCAAAGAAACTGGGCACCGACAAATTGATCACTTCATCTTCATCGACCTGAAGACCCTCGGGTAATAAAGCATTAATATAGTCTAACCATTGGACATAGGGATAATCCTGTTGTAATTGTTTGATGGTGCGCAAGTTGTATAAATCATTAGAGTTACGTCTTTTTTCATTGGGCCAAGAGATCTAAGGAATAGGAAAATATTAAATCATATATTGTCTTTTTTATAATGGACCTAGTAGTTTGTAACCTACATTAGCTAAATCCATTTCGAATTGAAGAGATTCTCTTAATTCCTTTTTGGCTGTTTCCTTTTCGGCACCAAAGAGTACAGCCATATCTACCATGTAGTCATAATAGGCCGAGACTAATGTTTCATTGAAACCCTTAACCAAGTACTCACGACTTAAGCCAATGGAAGATTGATCCAACTAAAACATTAAATAGAAATTAGTTTATTGTTCCCCGATTCTTTTTTTATCGAAACTTACATCAATTATACGTTTGGTACTGTTCTTCAAATCGACACCTATGGAAAAGTCCACCACATAATCCATGCTGAAACCTAAACGTCTAAATTTCTTAACAGTCTCTTGCCAAGTCCATGAATTATCACTATCCCAAGAATCGCCCACAATTACTGGCCAACCACCCAAAGTTTCAGCAATTTGTTGTATGGGTTTAGCACCCAAGGTCTCAATTAAAGCTAAAGAAAACAATTAGATTTTAAATAAATTAAAATTCTTTCATCCATCGTTTCACCATTCCAGCTCTCCCTCCCACTTACTTTTATTCATGCAGGCCTTGTATAAAGCATTAGGTAATCTAAAATGTTTTGGATCTGTTTCTGGTCTTTCCTCAGTAATAATATCTTTCAATTGTTCTTGCAATTTATCCGATATAACTGAGAAAGTATTAACAGCCACCTTATCTTCGGGAATTTGAGTCTCATCTATATAAGTACCGCAGGCAAACTGATAGAAATCATCACAGGGCTCAATTTCAGGTTTCATTTTACTCAACACCGCCGATGCCGTGTGTATACACTCGGAAGATAGACAAACATCTGAGTTTTTGGAATTCAAGGGGAATGCCATATTTTTGCTATCATCAGGTACTTTATTCATTGTTGCTCCAGTGTTGTCGCCGTGCAGGGCGAGAGCATTGTTAGCGGGAGTAGTGGTTTTAAGTTCTGTAAAACAAATGTTTTCTTTTATATTTCATTTATTTTCCCCAGCAAAAAGTTGCATTTACCTTCAGCCATTTGATTTGTAAGCAATACAAATACCAAACCGCTTACTAAACCGATTACTGCTATACAGGCGAATACTGACACGAGGGTAAGACATCTTTCTAATGTTGTGCGTCTGCGCCACCAATTCGGATTTCTGAAAATAAACGAAACAGATAAAGAATGATTTAGTTTACGAGCCCAAGATCAAAAACGATTAAGTGTAATTTAAGTCAAATTTTTGTTATAGATCCTAAGAATAGAAAAAGAAATCTTTATAGTTAAACTTTTCTAAAGAAAACTTTGTCCAGAGGAACTTTTCAGAATGAGCCAAACTTTTTAAAAGAAACTTTATCTAGAAATGCTATAGACTATAGACTAGACTGCAGACTAGACTATAGATTAAACTATAAACTATGCTATAGACTAGACTATATACTAGAATAAAGACTAGACTATAGACTAGAGTCTAAAGACTATAGTCTAGACTAGTGTCTAGACTACAGACTAGACTATAGACTAGACTATAGAATAGACTATAGACTAGACTATAGACTAGACTATAGGCTAGACTATAGACTAGACTGTAGACTAGACTATAGACTAGACTATAGACTAGACTATAGGCTAGACTATAGACTAGACTGTAGACTAGACTATAGACTAGACTATAGACTAGACTATAGACTAGACTAGACTAGACTATAGACTAGATAGACTAGACTATAGACTAGACTATAGACTAGACTATAGACTAGACTATAGACTAGACTATAGACTAGACTATAGACTAGACTATAGACTAGGACTAGACTATACTAGACTAGACTATAGACTAGACTATAGACTAGACTATAGACTAGACTATAGACTAGACTATAGACTAGACTATAGACTAGACTATAGACTAGACTATAGACCAGACTATAGACTAGACTATAGACTAGACTATAGACTAGACTGTAGACTAGACTATAGACTAAACTATAGACTAAACTATAGACTAGACTATAGAAGACTATATACTAGAATAAAGGCTAGACTATAGACTAGAGTCTAAAGACTATAGTCTAGACTAGAGCCTAGACTAGAGTCTAGACTAGAGTCTAGACTAGAGTCTAGACTATAGACTAGACTATAGACTAAACTATAGACTAGACTATAGACTAGACAATAGACTAGACTATAGACTAGACTATAGACTAGACCATAGACTAAACTATAGACAAGAATACAAACTAGACTATAGACTATAAACTAGACTATAGACTAGACTAGACTATAGACTAGACTATAGACTAGACTATAGACTAGACTATAGACTAGACTATATACTAGACTATATACTAGACTATGTACTAGAATAAAGACTAGACTATAGACTAGAGTCTAAAGACTATAGTCTAGACTAGAGTCTAGACTATAGACTAGACTATAAACTAGACTATAGACTAGACTATAGACTAGACTATAGACTAGACTATAGATTAGACAATAGACTAGACTATAGACTAGACTATAGAATAGACTAGACTATAGACTAAACTATAGACTAGACTATAGACTAGACTATATACTAAAATAAAGACTAGACTGTAGACTAGCCTATAGACTAGACTATAGACTAGACAATAGACTAGACAATACACTAGACTATAGACTAGACTATAGACTATACTATAGACTAGACTATAGACTAGACTATAGACTAGACTATAGACAAGACTATAGACTAGACTATAGACTAGACATGAACTAGACAATAGACTAGACTATAGACTAGACTATAGACTAGACTATAGACTAGACTATAGACTAGACTATAGACTAGACTATAGACTAGACTATAGACTAGACTATAGACTAGACTATAGACTATAGACTATAGACTAGACTATAGACTAGACTATAGACTAGACTATAGACTAGACTATAGACTAGACTATAGACTAGACTATAGACTAGACTATAGACTAGACTATAGACTAGACTATAGACTAGACTATAGACTAGACTATAGACTAGACTATAGACTAGACTATAGACTAGACTATAGACTAGACTATAGACTAGACTATAGACTAGACTATAGACTAGACTATAGACTAGACTATAGACTAGACTATAGACTAGACTATAGACTAGACTATAGACTAGACTATAGACTAGACTATAGACTAGACTATAGACTAGACTATAGACTAGACTATAGACTAGACTATAGACTAGACTATAGACTAGACTATAGACTAGACTATAGACTAGATTATAGACTAGACTATAGACTAGACTATAGACTAGACTATAGACTAGACTATAGACTAGACTATAGACTAGACTATAGACTAAACTATACATTAAACTATACACTAGACTATGGAATAGACTTTAGACTACAGTCTAGACTTTAGAATAAATTATTCTACTACAGACTAGACTATAGTCTATGTCATAGACTAGACTAAAGACTAGAGTATAGACTAGACTATAGACTAGAATATGTACTAGACTGGACTAGACAAGATTAAAAACTTGATTATAGGCTATATTAGAGACTAGACTGTATATTGAATTATAAACTAGATTATAGACTTTACTTGACTAATGACTAAACTGTAGATTGGACTGTAGACTCTATAGACTGTAGAGCAGACTACCATATGCTAGATTTTTATAGATTAGATACTTTAAAAGTTTTGCAAATATTGAGATATTTTTCGTTACCAAAAAAGTACTTTAAAATCTTTTAAAGTACTGAAAATTTTCCATGACTGGTTAGCATCTATTTAAATAAATATTTACCCGGAAAAATCTCCTTAAGACTATAGCTTAATGTCATATTACATGACAATCGGAAAAAATCGTTATTTAATTATTAAGGCAAATGTAATGTAACGGTTTCAATTTCCTTTCTCTTTCATCCAATAAATCAAACATTATTGATAAAACAAAGAAAAAGAAAAAAATAATATTTTACTATTTGTTTAAAAAGAAGAAGAAAAAATTAACCACATGGATCCACTAATCAAATGAAATCAAATGCATTAACGCAGATGCCATTTGTACGCAAAACGCATGAACGGACGGACGAACGAATGCTCTTGTTGAAAGTTGCATTGAAACGAGCTGCATTTTGTGGCACACTAACCACTAATGCAAATAGTAGAGAGATTATAAGCTAACAGCTGCAGTATATTTTTAAAAGAGTAGGGGTCTCACGGGGTCTTAAGGGTAACTGGCAACCACAATTATAAACTTAAAGCTCAAATAACTATGTTTTATAAATTTTTATGATTTTTTTTTATTTTTGCTAAAAAAAACTTAGTTGTAACCATAATTATAGAGTTTATTAACTTTATGGTAAAAAACAAACAAATATTTGTTTGGTTTCTGTTTTAAGTTTCAATATTTAAAAGTTAAAAATTTTGTGCAAATATTGTTGTTAAATGTTGAAATCTTATTTTGAAAGTCTATTTGTCATTAATGACATTTTTAAGGTTTTTTTGTTTTACCATTTACGGATCATATATTTAAGAAAAGTCGTGGTAACAGATGGGGTTTTAGTGTTTTAACTTAACTGTAACTGCTCTCAGAATTGTCCTAGTAAATAGGACAAATAAAAGGACCTTTATTAGAAAAAAAAAAAACAATCCTTATGTATGTTACCCACTTTTTTGACATTTTGTTTAAGACTACTACAAGTATAGACTACCTTGAACAATAGACTCAACAAGATATGTATGCTTAAGATAAACCGAATACTTGACCCAAAAAAATGTTCAAAACTAATTGATTTTTTTATTAAGATTGAAACAAAAGAGAAAAAGCTTAAAAGCTTAAAAACTACAAAAAAAGATATTTAATAAAATAAATACAAAAATGTTTAAATAATTTTGTTTAACAATTATTATGTTTTGTCACAAACAATTCTAAAAATTTCAATTTTTATTATGTAAAGCTACATTAACTCAAATAATGACTTGAAAATAGTTCCAAAAAAAAGGCGCGTCATTATTTGCAAATTGTGGGGCTTTTAGTACAAAAAAACTACAAATGCCATTTAATTTCAATTTTATAATAAATAACTAAAAAAACAATGTTGTTTAGAACAAAAAAAAAAACATCTAAATAAAAACCTTGAACTGGTTTTCACTTTTATTTTAAAAATTGTTAAAAAATAAACACATTTACAAAGTTATAAAAAGTAAATAATAAAACTAATATAAAAAAACCAAATAAATATTATTATTTTAACAATTTAATTGTTAAATTTTTTTCCAGATTGAGTAACAATTATTAAAATAATTCAAAATAAATTATTGGCTAACCAAAAAAAAAAACACCATTTCGCATTCTAAAATTATTAACTATGAAATGTTTAACTATATTTGTTGTAAATTTAAACAAATACAAAAAAAAACTAAAACAATACAATAATTTAAATGAAGTTTCAAAACAAAGAATTTTGTCATTCCAAAATCACTGATCTTGAACTTAAGAACACCGATTGTCTTAAAAGCTAACACTAACAATGAATCTCCATAAAATCGATGAAAGTATTTCTCTCCATCAAAGATTTCGTTCATCTCAATATATCATATAGCATATTTATATATCTCACGAGTTTTTATATATCCTGTACAGATCATTATTCAAAAAGAGAACATCATCTGCAAAACAAATTTTAGAAACTGATATTGTTTTGTTCAGAAGATTCTTAAGAAAAGTCCAGTCTATAGTCTAGTATAAAGTCTAGTCTCTAGTCAATTCTATAGGCGAATCTATAGGCAATTCTATAGTCTAGTCTATAGACTAGACCATAGACTAGACTAAAGACTAGACTAAAAACTAGACTATAGACTAGACTATAGACTAGACTATAGACTAGACTATACACTAGACTATAGACTAGACTATAGACTAGACTATAGACTAGAATATAGACTAGACTATAGACTAGACTATAGACTAGACTATAGACTAGACTATAGACTAGACTATAGACTAGACTATAGACTAGACTATAGACTAGACTATAGACTAGACTATAGACTATAGACTAGATTAGACTACAGACTTTCTTTCTATCTATTTATCTATCTATCTATTTATCTATCTATCTATCTATCTATCTATCTACCTATCTATCTATCTTTCTATCTATCTATCTATCTATCTATCTATCTATCTATCTATCTATCTATCTATCTATCTATCTATCTATCTATCTTTCCATATATCTATCTATCTATCTATCTATCTATCTATCTACAGTTTTTTAAAAAACTTTAAAATTATATTAAAATTAAGAGTATAAAATATATAACTTAATTACTCGATCACCGATTTAATCATCACAGCAACGATTAAACGAAAGTTTAATCAAATATGATATGTAAATAAAACCTCCGATTTGCAAGTGATCTCTCGAGGTCACGCTAACGACTTTTCATACTTAAATATTTTAATATAATTGTGAATATTTAATACTAAATTACTTCGTTACCTCTTCAACTGTAAACAATTAACTTTTTTTACTGTTTAATTGCTATTTCAACAACACTAATCCATAAATTTAGAAAAAAATATAATAACACTAACACGCAATTTAATCAAAATCACGTCTAATTAAAGCCCAAAAATTGTTAATAAAAAACAAAAATAAATAAATAATATTAACTTAATTATTATTCAGCTGATTTTATTAATTTAAACAGTATTTTAGATTTAATTTTCTTTAAAATCTCTCTTTTCTTGTTGTAGTTTAAAATATAATGTATGCAGAAATAAAAATGTATTTGAAAAATTTGAACAGCAATTTCTTTTTAGTAAAAAGCGAAAGGAAGCTAACAATTAAAATATTTACTTTTTTTCGCTAATAATTTATATATATGAAAAAAAAATGTGCAAAAATAAATTTCTTATTTAGTTGATAGATAAAGATAAACAAAACATTTGATCATGTTTATGTAGTCTTAAGTCAACTCACGACCGATCGGCTGCTGCCAGACAGATCAGTTGGTTTAGTTAGTCGATATGAATGAATGAGTCAGTTAAAGAAATCAAGTACTTTGTTAGGAATTGAGACAAAGAGATGAAATGATGAATCTTTTGTTGCTGTTTTCATAATGTTTACTTGAAAATTGTTTAACAAAATAATAACAAAAAAAAAAAAAAATTAACAACGCAATTGTTAAGGAGAAAAAAAAGAAGAAAACATTGTCTTTTTAAAAATATTTATTGATAAAGAGATAAAAATGTTTATTATTGTTTTTTTTTTTTTAAGAAAATATAGACAATTTTAAAAAGAAATATTTATTAAACTTGTGATAAAAATTTTAAAGATTTTTTTTTATTTATTTCAAAATTTTCTAATAAATTTAAATAAAATTTAAATTTTCCTTGCAATTTTTCACTGTCAATTGTCTAACAATGTTAAAAAGAATCATTAAAGGTATCTATTGGTTTTAATAGGTCTATAAATTAGAAAAAAAATAGAAAACATTACAAAAAAACAAACACAACAACAGCAAATAAACATTTTAAAAGTTCATTAAGTTTAACAATCTCGTAATTTTTGTTGTGGTTCAACAAAAGATTAAATGACTTACAACAGAAAACGACAAATCAGAGACATACAGACAGACGGACGAAATTTATATAAACATCTCTAATGAAAACCCAACAACTAATAAAGACTACACAAACAATTAATTTAACATTTTTTTTTAAACAACAGCGTTGTACTTGATTTACAAACATAAATTTAAATTAACACAATATTTCATTTACACAAAAACACACACACACACACACAAACATAGTTATACATTTACAAACAATTTTCTTACGTTTTTTTCTTAAATGAACTAGTTTTAATTAATATTTAAAAAAAATTTTAAAACAAAATAAACTTAAACAACAATAAAAAAAACTACAAAATTATTTATTACCCAAGTAATATAAACATTTTGTTTAAAATTTATTTAAATTAAAAATCATTTCACTGTTATTGAAGTAATAAATGTTATAAAAGAAATTGTCTTTAAACGGAAACTTATTGATTTAAAATGGTTTTGATGTGCGTTCTTTTTTTAGTTTATTTGCCAACATTTTTAAAAGTGTTTTAGTAATGCAAATTATATAAATCTGGCAGCTTAATCAATTCAATTTAAAATTCATTTCCTTCCGGTTTTGTTGTTTATTTTTCCCCACTATCTCTCTCTCTTTCAGTCCCTCCCTTTCAATCTATCTGTTAAGTTTGTTATTTTAAAACAAAATGTTTGTAGTGTTTACAGCAACAGTTTAGTATACCGTTAGTTTAAATGAGTGTAAAAGGAAATGAGAGAACGGTTAGGTGGTTTATAACAAATAGGAAGACTTGAGGTTGGTCATGATTTAATTTTATACCAAGTTTTTTTTTTAATGAAATGTGTTACTATGGACTAGTTTGCCTATTAGTCTTTGGACTATATAGTTTGTGTAGTAATGTTTAGACTAGTGTAAGTATTGGACGATTAACTAGTTTGTGAAGTAGTCTAGTTTCAAAGGACAAGTTTTTATACTGGTCTTGGGACTAGTCTATGGAATAGTCTACTCTGACTATTCTACGATCTAGTCTATGGACTAGTGTATGATCTAGTCTACGAACTAGTCCAATTTATAAACTAATATATATACCTATGGACAATTCTATTGAGAAATCTGTAGGTTATATATGGACTAGTTTACTGAATAATGGTATAGTCTATGGACTAGTCTATGTATTGACTGGCATATGAATCTAGTCTAAACATTTGTATATTGACTAATATGTGGGCTTGTCTAATGTCTTTGGACAAGTGTATGGACTGGTCTGTGGACTAGTCTATGGAATAGTCTATTGACCATTTTATGATCTAGTCTATTGATTATTATATGATCTAGTCTATGGACTAGTGTAGGGTCTAGTCTATAGACTTGTCTAATCACTATCCTATAAAATCATATATAAACTATGGAATAATATATTCGAGTAGAGTCTACGAACTAGTCTATTTACTAAACTATACACTAATATATAGGCTATGGACTAATCTATTTATAATAATATGAACTAGTGTAAGAACTAATCTATGGACTCATATATTAACTACAGTATGGTGTAGTCCATAGAATAGCGTATAGTATCTAGTCAATAGGCCTATAAATGTTGACAATGTACCAATCTATAGACTAGGGTAAGGACCTATCTATGGGCTAACAAACTTGTATATGAACTAGTAAACGGACTAGTGTATAAATTAGTCTATTGACTAGTATGTGACTAGTAAAATGGTCTGTAGTTAGTTTATTCATTAGTCTATGAAATAGTCTCTTAACAATTCTATGATCAATACTATGGACTAGTGTAGGGTCTAGACTATAGACTTGTCTAATCCCTAGCCTACAAACTCATATATAAACTATGGACTAATCTATTCGAGTAGAGTCTACGAACTAGTCTATTTACTAACCTATAAACTAATATATAGGCTCAGGACTAATCTATTTATAATACTATGAATTTGTATAAGAACTAATCTATGGACTCGTCTATTAACTACAGTATGGTGTAGTCCATAGACTAGCGTATAGTATCTAGTCAATAGGCCTATAAATATTGACAATGTACTAATCTATAGTAAGTAAGTGTAAAGACCAATCTATGGACTAGTATACAAACTAGTGTATGAACTAGTAAACGGACTAGTGTATAAATTAGTCTATTGACTAGTATGTGGCTAGTAAAATGGTCTGTAGTTAGTTTATTCATTAGTCTATGAAATAGTCTCTTAACAATTCTATGATCAATACTATGGACTAGTGTATGGTCTAGTGTAGTGTAGGGTCTAGTCTATATACTTGTCTAATCACTAGCCTACAAACTCATATATAAACTATGGAAAAATATATTCGAGTAGAGTCTACAAACTAGTCTATTTACTAACCTATAAACTAATATATAGGCTATGGACTAATCTATTGATAATACTATGAACTAGTGTAAGAACTAATCTATGGACTCGTCTATTAACTACAGTATGGTGTAGTCCATAGACTAGCGTATAGTATCTAGTCAATAGGCCTATAAATATTGACAAAGTACCAATCTATAGACTAGTGTAAGGACCAATCTATGGACTAGTATACAAACTAGTGTATGAACTAGTAAACGGACTAGTATATACATTAGTCTATCGACTATTATGTGACTAGTAAACTGGTCTGTAGTTAGTCTATTCACCAGTATACGAAATAGTCTCTTAACAATTCTATGATCAATACTATGGACTAGTGTATGGCCTAGTCCGTGGACTAGTCTATTGCCTTGCCAATGTACTTGTCTATTCCATGGACAAATGTATAATCTAGTCTGTAGACTGGACTATTGTCAATCCTATGAACTAATATATTGGCTACAGACTAATCTAATCACAAATCTATAGACTGGTTCAATCTATGAACTAGTATACGCACTGGTGTGTGTGGACTAATCCATAAACTAGTCTAAGGACTATTCAAGAAACTACTCTATTGACTAATCAATGTATTGCCTATATTAAGGAAAAGTCTATTGGTTAGTCGATTGACTATAACCATAGGTTAAGATTAGAGTCTAAGGACTATTCAATGGACTACTCTATTATCCTGTGTATTGTACTTATATATGGCCTAGTTTAAGGAAAAGTCTATTGATTAGTCGATTAACTTTATCCATAGACTAGGACTAGATTATGGACTCATCTATGCACTAGACTGTAGACTAATTATAATACACATATGGACTATTGTATTGACTAATGATAAGTCTATTGCTATGTCTATTGCCTAGTATATAGACCATTATATTATCTAATATATTAACTAGTATTTGCCAGTTTTGTTGACTGGTCTATAGACTATGCTATGGACTAGCCTATTGACTAGTATATAGATTAATGTATTGAATACTATATGAACTAGTCTTTTGAATTGTCCACTGACTAGTTTATTAACTATTCTATATATATATAGCATCATCTTTGGACTAATTTATGTACTAGGCTAAAATATGGAAAAGTCTATTGTCTGGTCTATCATCAAGTGTAAACTATTCTTTTGACAATTCTTTTGATTAGTCTAATATGTCTATTGACTAGACTTTGAAGTAGTTTAGGAACTAGTCAATGGACAAATGTAGGCCCTGGCGTATGGACTAGTCTGTAAACTAAACTATTAACTAGTCCTCTATTCATTAAAGTGTTTTAATTAACTAATCTATATTATTTTAATATTCATTTGCTAACGATCAAACCAATTAAATAATTAATTAAACTCGTGATTAATTAAACTTTTAATTCATTACTTAACCAAATCCTCAGTTCATGTTTAATAACATTTTCATTTAATAAATAGCTTAAAATCTTATCAAAGTCCAGTTGCTTTAATTATTATTACAAATGCGAGACAATTTGTCACACCTTGTTTTCCAAGGAGAGGTGAGGATGGCTATGGAGAGTAGATGAACGAATTCATAAAACTCATCTTAACTAAATAGGTATTTCCAGTTAAACGTGAACATATTATCATCTTATTTACATTTAATTCAATTTATATATGAATGTATTATTCCAACCTTAATAAGATTTAACGCTTTTAATAAAAGTTAATAACTTTTTTACATGTTTAACCACAATAATTGTTTAAAATATCTAAAAATAAACATAATTCTGTGGAAATAATAGAAATAGGGAATTTGCAAAATAACTCTAGAAATATTTGTGTTAATTTACATGCGATTTTTTGTGGCAAATAACTTGGGTTTTCTTATTGAAAGTGGGGCAAGCAAAAAAAAAATTTGGTAAAAATTTAATAGAGGTTTCATATAATAAAACCTGTTGCTTTTTAAGCACATTTTAAATATTTTAAGAACTTGGTTTTAGTTGCCCTGATTATGCAAATTGTTGTAATAACAAATATAACTTAGTCACTACAACTATGCATATATTGTTGCCAAACACAATGCGTGTCATTTAAACATTTAAAGATTTTATGAGAGAAGCTTCACATATTAAATGCTTAATGTTAAATGTTTATTTAACATAAATATATTATGTTAATAACAATTTGAACAGTTCACAATCGTCGACGTCTCAACGTCGTAGTGTTGTATCGTTGTAAATATGTGCTCATTGTCATACCACTCTACAATGCCGATAGTGAATTGTTCAAATGTTTTATTATCTTTCTTTTCACTTAAATCTTTTTACATAAGATTTACGTTATTACTTTTGTTAATATTCACCTATTTCGGAATGTTATTATAAAATTAATACTAATGATTAAGTTTGTTTGACATTTACGTCTACTCTATTTAAATTTAGTTTCTATGTGTTTTGTTTTAATTAAAACTAGAGCTATAGTATGAAATATAATTAATTTGTTAAACAATTTTATTCCGCATTTTATTAGATATCTCCGTAATAAGTTTAAAATGTTTATGTTTAACTTAACTCGTTAAGCTACAGTTCCACACAACGCGTTATATACTTTCTCGCATTCTATGCGTCTGCCAATATATTTGTATGCTGCAAGTTACAAGTACCACAGCTTAGGATCCAGCAGTTCGGTAGGCCAGTACCGAACTATTTAATATACCATTTAAGGTTGTTTTTCAAGTGTCTTCTCACTCCTTCTCTCTCTCTCTTACAAAGGAGACACTAAAGTGACAAAAAGCTTAAGTTTGTTTTTTAAGTGTATACTCTCTCGTTTACAAAGAGGTCACAAAAGTAACGATGGTCATCACCCTTGTTTACAAAGAGTACATTCATGATGAAATACGAAATGGAGCCAAACATGTGGTTAGACGTAAATGTATTTATCGAATGCATTGGCTCTGCGAACTGCTGGGGACGTTTTGACACATAGAATACTTAGGCTGTATGGCCACACGACAAAATTTTGATCAATGTGTTGTGAACATGTGGTTTACACTATTTCATAATAGTTTGGTCCAATAGACCCAAACTTCCTATTTAACCTAGCATTTAGAATTACCCCCAGCCACTGAGCGTCCAGGTCTAGTCATTTAACATAAAATATAAGGTCTACTCTTTCCTTCTCTCTCTCTCCTGCAAAGGGGACACTAAAGTGACAAGGAAGTTAATCGTCAACCTATAGATTACGAAGAGACAACCGATAGGCCCGACCTACCTTTTTAACCTACCACTTAGGGTATCCCGAGCTACCGAGTGTCCAGGTGAATAGCTATTTTGCCATATGCTTGTTCTACGGGGAAGTCAATCGTCACCTGATAGATTACAAAGAGTCAGCAAAAAGCTTACTCGCTTACAAAACGAACACTAAAGTGACTATTGTATATACTCTCGTTTACAAAGAGTACATCCATGACGAAAGACGAATCATCTGGTTGGATCTATAGCCTAGCTATCGAGTGTTGAGGTGAATAGCTATTTTACCATATGCTTGTCCTACGAGGAAGCCAATCGTCACCCTATAGATTACAAAGATACAGCAAAAGGCTTACTCGCTTACAAAACGGACATTAAAGTGAACAATCGTCACACTCTCATTTACAAAGAGTACATCCGTGACGAAAGACGGATACTTTGACTCTTTCTCGAACTGCTGGCGATGTCTTAACAATGCTTAAGCTGTAATACCATACTTTGTGTATGTGTTAATTACATATAGCAGCAATCATTAAATAAAATAAGTTTTCTACAAAGAACCTTTTACTGATTACTAAGAACCAGTTACGGCACTAGTGCTTTGTTTGCTTCTGCTCTTTCTTACTCTTATTCTAGAGTGATTTTATTTAATTTTAAGATAAATTTTCCCAAATTAAATTAACTTTCCACAAGGATGTCGAACATTTTACTAATTACTAGGAACTAGTTACAGCACTAGTGCTTTACTAGCTTCACTCTCTAGAGTAATTTCATTTAAGTTTTTATTAATTTAGCACGTCCAATATAACCTTGACTTCTGCTACTTTGAAAATAAGTTTGCCACAAATAACCTTTTACTGATTACTAAGAACTAGTATTAGCACTAGTGCTTTGTTTGCTTCTGCTTTTTCTTAATCTCATTCTAGAGTGATTTCATTTAATTTTAACTTAAATTTTCCCAAATTAAATTAACTTTCCACAAGGATATCGAACCTTTTACTAATTACTAGGAACTAGTTACAGTACTAATGCTTTGCTAGCTTCACTCTCTTTTTAAAGTAATTTCATTTAAGTTTTTTATAAATTGAACATGACCAATATTAACTTGACTTCTGCTACTTTGGAAATAAGTTTGCCACAAAGAACCTTTTACTGATTACTAAGGACTAGTGATAGTACTACTGCTTTGTTTGCTTCTACTTTTTCTTACTCTTATTCTAGAGTGATTTAACTTAATTTTAACTTAAATCTTCACAAATTAAATTAACTTTCCACAAGGATTTCCAATCTTTTACTAATTACTAAGAACCAGTTAAAGCACTAGTGCTTTGCTAGCTTCACTATCTAGAGTAATATCATTTAAGTTTTTAATTTATTTAACACGACCAATATTAGCTTGACTACTGCTTTAATTACTAGTATAAAATAACACATTAATTAACAAAGTTTATGATAAAATTAAAAAGAAAATAAATTAAAAAACAAATAAAATAAACAAATAAAAACACATTTTTTTAATGATGAGTTTAAATCTGAGTAGATTTTATTTACTAAAGATTATAGACAATATCAAAAAGATTATAAAAACTGAAAACTTAATTTGAATAATAATATGAACATTGTAATTATAATTAGTTAATAATTTATTGTAAATATCTAATGACTTTAATGTGGTGTAATAAATATTTGGCGTAAGATTTTAACTAAAAACAATTTATTCTAATGATTTATAAATAATGATTTTTACAAATTTTCTTTATTACAAAACTCAAATGTAATAAATTACTTACATGAAATTAAAAAAAAAATAAATAAATTGCCTTGTAAATTAAACAAAACTTTAAAATTTTTTTATAAACAAAACAAAAACAAAGTAATTGCCAAGTTTTATTTTGTTAAACATCCTCTTTTAATTATTATACTACCATAATAAAATCTACAATATATTAATATTCATTTTGGGTTTTTGATTTACAATATGACTTTGACAATCAATTTTTTTTTTTGTTATAAATTTTTAATAAAACCTTCATTTTAGTATTTATTTGTAGTTTTAGTTTTTTTTTTATTTTTTCCTCAAGTGTTGTCAGTGTGGCAACATCTCAAACTGTACGAGTGAAACTGTCAATGTTTATTAACCTTAAATGTTTAAGAGCAACAAAAAATACACACAAAAACGCAAAACGTGTCAAAAACACTTGCAGCGCCAAAACAATAACACACACACACTAAAGTCTACCTTAAAACAATTTAGTTTGTAATTCTTAACATTTTGTTTATATTGTTGTCTAACCAACATCACCCTCCCACAAAAATCAGTAGATATCATAAATTTAATATTGAAATGTTATGAAAGGTTAATAAAAAAATATCACGTTTGGGTTTATTACAAAAAAGAAGAAAATTGTCAAGAAAACAAATCATAAGCTGTCATCACTCAATTTTAAAAGAATTGTTTATATTTTTATTTAATGCTATTTAGATACTAATTATTTAAAACATCAGCACGACGCTGTTGTAAAATTACATAAAAAAATGTATTTTTCTATTTAATAAGAAAAATTATTTAATTAATTTTAATTTGTTTATTGGGAATTTGATGAAAATTTCGTTAAGGTTCGTAAGCAAAACTATTCTTTTAGCGATTTTATAATAAAGATTGAGAATAAAGCAATGATAACTTATAAAGTACATTTACCTTCGGTTGTAGTGATGATGTAATAAGTAAGGTAAGAGCGTTTAGGCAACAACCGCAACAAACACAATATTTTTTTGTTTGTTGGAGTATGGGTTTTGTCAAAATGAAATTTTTGTCAAATTTGATGTAACACACATCTATCTATCTATCTATCCATCTATCTATCTATCTATCTATCTATCTATCTATCTATCTATCTATCTATCTATCTATCTATCTATCTATCTATCTATCTATCTATCTATCTATCTATCTATCTATCTATCTATCTATCTATCTATCTATCTATCCATCCATTCATCCATTCATCCATTCATCCATTCATCCATTCATCCATTCATCCATCTATCTATCTATCTATCTATCTATCTATCTATCTATCTATCTATCTATCTATCTATAAACTGACTGACTGACTAACTGACTCTTTAACGTTCTTGCAAACAAATGTTGCCATATTATTAAATTATTACCTTTTTAGCGTTAAGTTATTTTTTTTTTTATTTTTAGTAACAACACTTTGCATAAATATTTAAAAAAGTTCAAAAAATCAAATTAATTTCAAATTTTGTAAACAATATAAAATTCATTCTCCTTTAAACCAGATTTTTTTTAACACGATAACCCAATTTGTCAAAGAATTTTTAATTTCCTTAAATATTGACAGTTTTATATAATTAATTGTTTTTAAACAGCCCCAAAATTATTAATGATATCAAGTCAATAATAATTTTGAAATTTGTAACAACAAAAATACAAGTTCCAAGCAATTGTTTCAGTATTTTTTGAAAATATTCGTAATTCATAATCGTAAATCATTAAAATGAACACACAAACTCCTTTAAAAGTATTTATAAATATGGAGTGAATACATAATGCCATTAATTGGTTTAACAATTACAAAATTTCTTTCATTTTTAATTAAAATTTTAATTTAATTTAATGACAATTACAAAATTTATTACTTTGTATAAAAAAAATATATATTTCAGTAAAAGTTTTTTTTTTTAAATCATAAGATCATTGAACTGTTAAGCTGTTTATAACATGTTTTAATGATCCATTTCTTTGACGCAAAAATTACCTTTAAAATGAAAAAATATTAAATATTTTTGTAATTATAAAATACATACAGAAAAAAATGTTAATTCCTAAAATTGATAAATAGCTAGCAAAGCTAGTAATAGACAATTTCCTAATAATTTAAATTAAGGCAAAACGTGTTGCAATTATTATCACCGATATGGTAGCCAAACATCATAAACCTGACACCTTAACGTATAAGGTGTTGAACAAAACAACAACAACAAAAATACGCTTTAACAATTAAATAAAAAAACTAAACGACATATTTTGTTAACAATACTATTAACTGATAGTATTTATTTGTTTATAAGAATTTTAATTTAAATTTTGAATTGAATTCAAGGAATTGCAATTAAACTTTGTAGAAGTTAGTTGTTCCTAGTTGGCAACACTATTTTCTAGTTGGCCAGATGTCAAAAAACTGCTAACAATGATGTCAATTATTGTTATAATAAGCTAGTGTAAAGGCTTAGTTAGTTTATAGGTTCCATTTCATGATGAATCAGCTGATACGGCTTTCGCTTACGGAAAACTGTGTAAGTTGTTAGTTTGGTCCGTGAGATTAACGTTTAGTTTTTATATGAAAACCAGGAATCGTCTAATCAATCACGTAACGCAACGTAGAAACTAACTGAATCTGATCCTTAACGTTGCGGATTGTATTCTGTTTTATACAGGTTCATCTGCAGGTTTTCTTAGACAAAAAACGAGTCACCTGATTCATCACGAAACGGAACGTATAGACTAAGTAAGCTTTGAGCCTTAGTACCACCAAACGCATAGACAATTAACATTTAAGCGAGAGAAAATATACATATTGTATATCAATGAAAAGGAAATGTTGTCTACTTTGTGTTTTGAAACATATATACATACTTATTTATAAATATATATAGAGAAAAAAATTAATTTTGTAATAAAAGTGAATTTATTTCATAATTAAAATAATTTTAGTTTATATTTTGGATTATTTCAGAAATTTTCTTTATAAGCGAGTTGTCACTTTGACGTTCATTTATTTGACATAAGATCTTCAAAATAATAGAATATTTTATACTAATGGATAGGTAATATTGTCTAATTTATAATATATATTATTATTTAAGAATTCTTTAGAGAAACGAGTATATTTTGTTTAAAATTAAAGTTTATTTATTAAGAAAAATTATGTAGGAAGGCTTTTCTTTAAATTTATTTTCATATTCTTAAATTTAATAAACTTTTTATATATTATTGAATAGAAGATATAATTTCCTTTACATTGATATATAATATATATATTTTGTTTTTTTTTCTTAAGACAAATTTCTATAAACAAAAGTAAACTTCCTTTAAATGCAAGAAAAATAACAGCTGATTGTCACTTGCGCGTATTGTGTTGGTGAGAAAATGTTGCCATATTGTATATCAAATGATAAGAAATTTTATAAATCTTCTTTATGATAAAAAACTTTTACTTTTTCCAGTCATAATTGTAACAAATATATGTATTTTTTTAACAAAAGTTAAGTCATAACAATTTTCTCTTTATACATAAACTTTTTGATAAATTTCTTTTAGAATTGTGAAAAATATTAAATTATTTATATATTATTGAATAGAAGACATAATTTCCTTTTTATTGATATATAATATGTTTAATTTAACTTTTATTAAAGTTAATTTAATGTTGACAAAAAGTAGCCTACATCTTAGGTAAAAAATGCAACAAGTTGCTAATTTAGCGTTTTTTATAATGACATTTAAATAAGAAAATATTGCCATATTGTTTAGCAAATAATAGAAAATCATGTCTTCTTTAAGATTTGTAGAATTTATTGCGATAATTTTTATATTTTTAATAAAAACAAGAATAATATTGGAAAATTTTTAAAAAAATTAAAGGTTTTTTTATAAATATCTTTTATCACCAAGAGAATTATTATAATATTTATATATTCTTGAGAAGAATGCATAATTTCCTTTACATTGATATATAATATAACTAATATAACACTTCCTTAATTGTCATTAAAGTAACAAAAGTTTTACTACTTTTAAGCTGAAAAAAAACAGCAAGTTGTTACTTTGGCGTTTAGTAAATAGACGCTTAAGTCAAAAAATATTAACATATTATATATCAAAGGATAGGAAATAGAGTTTTCTTTTAAAAATTTTAGTAATTGTTTAAAATATTAAAAGAAATATTAAAAAATTTTTATTAATTTAAAGTTATTAAAGTTTTAAAAGAATTTTTAGTAAATCTTTAACAAATTTAACTTAAAATTTTGTAAATTTTTTATTACAAACATTGTAATTTGTTACATGTAAATAATTTCAATTAAATTTAACAAATATTTAATGTATTAAATAAAAAACCACTTAACAAATTCAAACACAAATAAGGCATTAGAAGGTTTTAACTTTAAAACTTCAAAAAGGCGCTGGTTTTTTTTAACAATTTTAATTTATGTTTAAGGTTACAAAATAAGTTTATTTACCATTTAAGGGTCAACCAAAAAAAAAAAACAAAAAGATCTTAAAAAAGGTGTTGTATGTTGAACTTATGCAAAAAAAAAATATAAATAGAAATATGACTTCAAGTGTAATTAATGCCATGAAATTGCGTGTAAATTACAACATTGTATGATTTTAAGGAATTTATTTAAATACAGAAAAATTAAAAAAAAAATAAGAAACAAATGTATTTTGTTTTTTTTTTTACTAATTTAGAAGGCCAGTTTATAATTTTTGTTTTGTTTAATAATAATTAAAATGAAAATAACAAATCAAAATATGCACAAAAAAAGTATTATTATGATATATGTGACACACTAACCCATTTCTTTATATGTTCAAGTATGTTGTGTACTACACATGCTGGTATTTTTTTTTTTTACATTTCATTTTTATTTTTTTAATATTAAACAAAACCATTACTCAATTAATTAATATTTCATTAACGTACGTGTACGATGTCATCTTGATTTAGTGCTTTTTAAATTTATATGTATTTATTTTCCTTATTAACCCTTTTTTTTATATAAGTATAATAAAAGAAATTTTATATAAAATTAATAATAATATCATATTAATTGATTTTATAAAGAAGGCGATTATTATTTAGTTATTTACATATTTATCCTAAATATTTGACAGTGACATTGACATTGTAAAACAGTGGAACCAGAAAATGTAAATACTATTGACTTTATGTCAAAGTGATGTTGAATTAAAGAAGGGTATAAGTTCTTGAAAATAACAACTGAATCACCCATATATAGACTAGACTATAGACTAGACTATAGACTAGACTATAGACTAGACTATAGACTAGACTATAGACTAGACTATAGACTAGACTATAGACTAGACTATAGACTAGACTATAGACTAGACTATAGACTAGACTATAGACTAGACTATAGACTAGACTATATACTAGACTATAGATTAGATTATAGACTAGACTATAGGCTAGTCTATAGACTAGACTATAGGCTAGAATACATATAGCCTAGAAAATAGACTTAACTATAGACCTGAATATAGACCTGACTATAGACTTGACTATAGTTCTGACCATAGAATTGACTATATGCAAGATTAGGTTCTACTGTAGACTTGACTATATAATAGACTATATACTAGGTAATAGACTAGACTATAGATATTTGAAAAAAATATGATTGTTTATTCTTACTTTATACAAGTTTCTTCCAGCAACTTTAATTGAATGTTAAAAACAGCTTATACATTTTGGAATAGCGTGTTCGAAAATTTCTTTTGTATTTTATTCAATTCATATTGTTAGTAAATAGTAAATAATCAACAAATTAGAAAAAGTATGTACCATATGTACATATATACAATTTGCTATTATTCTATATTTATATAAATATAAACAGTTCAGAGACCTGTTAGTTATTTAACTTAATACTTCTATAAAATTAATAAATTTTTTCATTACTTGCAACTTTTTATTTAGCAACAACAAAATCTCATTTAATAACTCTATAAAATAAATGTCATTGTTGTATTGTTTAACTTCTCATAAACAATGTGTTGGCAACACCAGTTTGAAAACCGTCATATTTTCATTGTAATTCTTACACTCAAGCGACTGGCCGCTCATATATTCATATGAATATTGTTTCTTAATCATTAAACAATTATTTCATAAAATTATTAAGAAATTGTATTATTGTTAATAATTTGTTTAAGACAATATTGTCTTTAATCTTTTGTTTATTTAAGAAATATACAAAACATTAAAAGAAATGTTTTTTTTGTTTTTTGTTCAGTCAATGTCAACAAAATCATTTAAAATTTAAATTGTTTAAAACTTACTTTTTTAAATGTTTTGTTTGTTTAAAAAATAAACTACTTTAAAAGAGTTGAATAACTTATTTGTTAGCAATTGGCAATATTTAAATGTTGTTGATCATTTAATTTGTTTAACAAAGAAAATAACAGTTTTAAATTGAAAATTTTGTAATGGATTTCCGTTAAATTTTAGTTTATCATTATGACTCGTTGGCGGTTATTGTTGAATTTTTTTTTTGAATTTGACAATAAACAATATGTTCCGTTTTGTCGCGTGCTCTTGTTATGTAATATTATTTACGTTTTTGCAAATATATTTTTTATATTAATTTAGCTCTTGTTTAAATAATTTTCAAAAAAAAAAAAAAATCAAAACATATTTGAAATACAATAACTAAACAATGCCGTTGCTTTTGCATTAAGAAAGATTTTATTAATTTGTAAGAATTAAAAGCAATTAATAAAAACAGATTTCTACAAAATGTTTTGTTGTGTTTTTTACAAAACCATTTGGCTACAATTAATTAATTAACCCTATAACGTATTAAGATGGTACATCGGGTATACCAACTTAAATTTCTTTAGAATTAACAAATATTCTAATCTGTCTATAGTCGAGTATTGAGACTAGACAAGCCTATTTATAGTTTAGTCTAGTCTATAGCCTAGTCTATAGTCTAGTCTATAGTCTAGTCTATAGTCTAGTCTATAGTCTAGTCTATAGTCTAGTCTATAGTCTAGTCTATAGTCTAGTC
>NC_060952.1:93224717-93226191 GCF_022045245.1 Lucilia cuprina | reverse complement strand
GTTCAGTTCTAGTTCAGTTCTAGTTCAGTTCTAGTTCAGTTCTAGTTCAGTTCTAGTTCAGTTCTAGTTCAGTTCTAGTTTAGTTCTAGTTCGGTTCTAGTTCAGTTCAGCACCAAAAGGTTTTTGGTGCTGTTTAACCAATAACAATTGGTACCATTCCCTTTATAGTAATATATTTTTTTAACCCTTTTTATTTTTCATTGAACTGCTAGAATTCCTAGAATTTTTACAGCAAGTGCCAATTCACCGCAACAAAAAAAGAATATTGACAAAATTTTTCGTGTAGCGGTTAAAACAAATTTGCCTATAAACAATAAATCTTTTGTTTATAACGAAAAATTTTTTTATGAGATTTTTTTTCTTTTCAAATAAATTAAAAAATGTTTTTTTTTTTATTTTTTGTGTGATAAATGGGGGGATTTTTATTAAATGGCTGGCAAAAGCAAAACATTTTTAAATGATTTAAGATTTTAAGTAATTATGTGGTAATTAAGAGAATATTTATAAAATGTAAACAAAAAGCGTTAAAAGTTAGATTGATAGCAAATGAAGATCAATAGATAATTTTGAATAAGTCTATTTTCAAAATAAATAGTTTTAAACAATTTCCCATAAAATTACTTTAATCAAATAATTGCTATAATTTATTAACAAAAAATTAAAAATATATATTGACACGCAAACCCTGTCAGACAACAGCCCGGAAAGTGTGGTGTCATTTTCAAAGTAATATACAATTTTCAAAATTAAACTTAAAAAAAAAAATAAAACACATCTTTCTGATCACTTTTGTTAAACAAAGGGTAAACAATCTACCGGCACTCTTTTTTTATAATAAATTATTTTTTTCAAATTTTTATTTCATTTGTTACCAATTGTTTAATAACGTGCCACTAAAACAAACTCATCATGATCGTCATCAACATCTTCATTATTATGTTAGTGGAAAAAATTGCTAACGCACCTATTTTTTCGATTGTGTTTTTTTTTCTTTCTATTTTATTTAAATTTTATTTTCATACATGTTTTTTTGAATGTTTTAAAACTACAAAAAAGTGAAAAAATCACCTTTTTTAAAGTTCAAGTTTCTTCTTAAGTACGTCTGTCTGTTAGTGTTGTTGGGTTGTATTGTTATGATCAGGTTTTTCTTTTTATGCAAAATTTTTTGTTCGTTTTTTATTTTAATCGAAGGTTAATTTTTGTTTATATTTTTTTAAAGAAAATTAAGAGTGAAAAGAAAAGATTTTTAAACAATTAAAAAGAGAGCGAATAGTGTGGGAAATTTTATTTTTGTTAGCCGGTGTAAGAGATGATCTCTTTATGGGAGGATGCAGGTGTTGCAAAGTTAGTGCTTTTTAAATATAATTATGCTATAGACTAGACTATAGACTAGACTATAGACTAGACTATAGACTAGACTATAGACTAGACTATAGACTAGACTATAGACTAGACTATAGACTAGACTATAGAC
>NC_060952.1:93180571-93224617 GCF_022045245.1 Lucilia cuprina | reverse complement strand
AGAACTGAACTAGAACTGAACTAGAACTGAACTAGAACTGAACTAGAACTGAACTAGAACTGAACTAGAACTGAACTAGAACTGAACTAGAACTGAACTGAACTAAAATAGAACTGAACTAGAACTGAACAAGAACTAACCTAGAACTGAACCGTAAATAAACTATTTTTGAAAATTATAAATTCAAATTTTATGTAAATTTTTAAAAACTCTAGGAGAACATGCAAATTCTTAATACTTAATTTTCAATATTTTCAAAATCTTTGTTGCCAACTCCTCATTTCATTCTTAATTTAAACATATTAATGGCGCCAACAATTTACGCCAAATTTTGGACATGATGTCAAAATAATAAAAAATTCCTAAATATTGACAATTTGTTTTTTTTTTAAACATTAAGATTTTTATTAAACAAATTGCTAATTAAATGTTCAAATCTTTTTTGAAATATTTTCAAATGTATAAAAAATTGTCGTTCAATGGTCAAATAGTGAAAAAAAAATTTTTGCAAAACATGTGGCCATTAATTTTGAATCAATTAAAATATTGAATCACCACCAAAATCTTAAAACTTATGCAAACAAAATAATTTGATTTTCAAAATTCTTAACATTAAGTGACACAATGACAATCAAAATTTTATTTTATAAATAATTAAAAAAAAACAACAACAACAAATGTGGCATTAACATTTTGACCCCATTAGAAAAATGGATTTTGAAGTAAATATCTAAACAAACACGTTTATGCTAAATTGGTCGGGCATATATGAAATATTCAAAAATTCAATGAATGAATTTTAAAAAAAACCCTACAACAATAACAAAAAAAAAGAAATTTTAAATGAATATTCAATTCTAATTAACACCTACCAAATAAGTTAAACCAAAAAAATATTGAAAAGGTTCTTTTTTAACATAATTATTTATTTAACCTATTTTATAAAGAAAGTTAGCTATTTTTATTTAACTCAATACTTTATTCTAACATCTGTCAAAAAATTGTGTAAACAAAGTTTGTAATTCCATGTAAATAATAATAAAATATATTTAATTTAAAATGTTTTTTTTTTTCTTGTAAATTGTTAAATTTTTATTAGCAAGTAAAAGTTAAAACTATTCTAACAAATGTGCGGCTATTATTTATTTTATTATATATTTTGTTTATTTTGTATTTATTGTTAAAAACATAAAAAATTATAATTAAAAAAAAATTTGTTGATACGTCAAAAAATAGCCACATAAATTCTGTTTAAATTTTGAAAAATATAAATCAAAAAATATGTGTATTCTCAAAAAAAAAAAAAGTATGACCAGTGATTTATGGGAAAATAAGTATGTCTGAAATTTGGAGGGTGTTTATGAATCAAACACGCGAAAATAATACCCAAAAGATAAAACAGTGGAACTGAAGGAAAAAAATTTACAATTAAATGTTAAGATCATTTATATTAGTTTAGTAATGAATATTTTATTTCAATAGTTTTCTTTAAAATTTTACCAAATTTTGGAAGATAGTTTTGAAAAATATTTCTTAATGTGATTTTTTGAATTATGAAAGCAAGTAGTCTCAGTCAGTTAACAACACAACTTTTAGTTTATGCTATTTATATCTAAGAGCGAGTTTTTCTGATAAAGATAATCTTCATTCTTTGGTTAAACCTGGTTTAATATATGTTTCGTGTTTTTCTGTTATCAGTAAAGTTACATATTATCTTAGTTTAACTGAGGGTAAATGGTCAATTAAACTCAAGTTATAAGTGAGAAAACACAATGAACAAAAACAATAAAACAATGATTTCGGATGAACAAAAACTTAATAGTAAAAGTAAATTGCAATTTTCTGTTTTGTTTTGTTTTATTTATTATTGTTTTAAATGTTTATTTAACATTTTTCCAAAATTTTCCATTTTACAAAAGTATTGTTTGCAAAAAACAGCTGTTCATTGTTTATGTTTTCGAGTGAAAAGTTGGCAATACTAACAAAGTTACCTGAGCTTATATCTAAAACTGAAAAACACAATCATCGGTTAAAGTCCGCCAAAATTTGTTCCGAGTTTAATCTAATAGCAAGTTAAGCCTATTTTAACTGAGGAGTAAGAAACCCGCCCTAAGTGTATGATTATAAATTTTTTTTATATATCCTAATTTTATTCTCATTCTCTGGGCAACAACAATTAACATCGCAGACAACCGAATCTTATCTTTACTCGAATTCCCTAAGAACTTTATGCTAGACATATTCAGAATTGTCGGGAACTCTGAGACACATATCGGACATGCAATGCTGAAGAGAAATATTAGAACAAAGCCCAGCAATAATCTGTTGCTCTAAACTCTATGACAAACCTTATCTGGAGATTTATATTGAAAACTTCGAAACACTAAGTTCTTGGTTTTCAAATTGTCGAAAACTCTGAGACATTTTTCGCTCATACATTCCTCAAGGGGAGTTGTAGAACATAGCCCAACGATAAACTGTGTGAAAAACTGGGTCCTTGAAAAAAATAATACAAAGCCCTTGATTACAAAGAGGGCTGACCACTAAAGTTCTTTGGGGAATCTATCTATCTGTCTATCTATATATCTATCTATACATCTATCTATCTATCTATACATCTATCTATCTATCTATCTATCTATCTATCTATCTATCTATCTATCTATCTATCTATCTATCTATCTATATATCTATATATCTATATATCTATCTATCTATCTATCTATCTATCTATCTATCTATCTATCTATCTATCTATTTATCTAACTATCTATCTATCTATCTATCTATCTATCTATCTATCTATCTATCTATCTAACTATCTATCTATCTATCTATCTATCTATCTATCTATCTATCTATCTATCTATCTATATATCTATCTATCTATCTATCTATCTATCTATCTATCTATCTATCTATCTATCTATCTATCTATCTATCTAACTATCTATCTATTTATCTATCTATCTATCTATCTATCTATCTATCTATCTATCTATCTATCTATTTGTCTATCAAAAAACTCATAGCATTTTCTTTTAAAATAAAAATTTTAAATGAAAATAAATACAAATTCCTCTAAGTGCATCTATAATTATTTGTAGCAGTGTAGCAAAGTGACAAAGCACAAACATATAAAACAAATTTGAGAAAGTGCGACATTAAAATGCAAGTTGAAGAATTCCTGATTACTCTCTAACACACGTACTTAAAACAAAACAACAACATTAGCACCTTAAATACAATTGAAACTGCAGACAACAAGCGACTTAAAACAAGACAAACTTAAACTTTATAACAAAATTTAAGTTAAAGAAAGAGAGGGAATAAATATTCCGAAATATTTATTTTCATCGCCTGTGGTTGTTGTGTTTACAATTGTAATCGTTTTGCTAAACAGTTATTAAGCCATCTTGTTTAAAATAAAAGTGATGCCAATATTGTGTTAATATAATAGAGGATGCTGTTTACTTGATAAAGATAATTTAAAGAGTTTTATTTAATAGAATACAATAAATAAATATTAAACGAAACATTTCAAATAACAGGTTAAACATAAAAATGTTAAACAGTTTAAGTTAAATAAGAAAGTTTATTTTTAAATCAAATAAATTCAAATTTGTAGTCTAAAATAAACATTGATCTGTGAGAAGAATTACACTTAAAGGGGGGGGGCTTAGAAATCTTTAAAACCTACAACAAACAACAAAACACGTTCCAATTTCACTTTTACTCCTAAAGACATTTTGTTATGAAAAAAAAGTGTTAAAAAATAAAAGTAATCTAGATTTTTTTAAGATAAATTTCAACTTTTTTTGTTAAAATATTTATATTATTTTTGTTGTTATTATATAATTACAATTATTTATTTATGCCACAGTTGTATGTATGGATACATATTTAAATTTGAAATCAAATTTATGAACATTTGAAATAAAAAGTGTGGCAAAGTATGACTTGTACAATGAACTTTTTTTTCCAAACATAACTTGTGGTTTAACGTGAAATATATGTAAAAAAAAAAAAAATTGTTTAGTTGATTTTTGGTGGAATTTTTTTTTTGTTTCTGTTGACTTTTGATTTTGAGTGCTGTGCTATTGAATGGCGGCGTTGTTGTGTGAATTTTTAGTGTAAAGTTGAAAAACGAGTTTTTTCCCAATTTGAAATTTTAATTTCAATAGTTTAACTTGCGACATTATACGAAACAAAAAAAAACGCAAAATAAAATCAAAATCTTTTCTTAAACAAGTTTAGTTTTAAGATAAAAATAAAACTGCAGTTTTTTTAAGGAAAAACTGGGAAACTATTTTTAAAACAAGATTTAAGTTTAAAATAAATTTAGAAAAAAAATTTATAAATTTGACAAGTTAGTTTGACAATGCAGTTAGTGCTTGTTAAGTAAAATGTAGTAATTTTGGTCTAAAAATAAACTTTAATTTAAGAAAACATAAAATTTGTAGTAAAATTTATCTATTACTATTTTTATGTAAACATTTTGTAATAAAAGTATTAAATCAAATCTCGCAACCTAAATTTATAGTTGAAACAAATAGTCGACTTTTTGCAATACAGAAAAGTCGACTTTTCAATTTTTGTTTTTAAATTGTTGACTTTTCTTACTTTTTTAACATGAATTGATTGTGATTTTACATTTTTCGACTTTTGTTGAAAAATAAAGTCGTTTTATCAATTTTTTTTTTTTGAACATAACCCCGTGTCCACATTAGACAAATACATATTTATCACGGCACTTGACAAAACATCGGCAGAAAAATTTAAATGTTAATGCATAGGGAACACAAGACCTGGTTCACACTAGGAGACTTTTTTTGGGAAACTTTTGATTTTTGTGTGTGAGTGAAATAGAAAGAAATATCAACCATCTCTTTCTCTCACACACAAAATCAAAAGTTTCCCAGTGTGAACGAGGTCTAAAATGCTAATTTTATCACGAAAAAAGCTGTAGGTTCACGCTTTCTTGCATTCTAGGCGTCTGTCAAAAAAGTAGAATCAATGTATTTGTATGCTGATCGTTACAAGCACAAAATCGTAGAATGCCTTGATGCGTAGAATTCTTAAAGTAGATCTACTTTTATAAGCGTCACAAGCGGCGCACGAACATGTCAGCTGATTTTGACATTTTATATTATTTCAGTAATTTTACTAAAACTTATGTTAAAAATCAATTTTAATTGCACAAAAACAAAATTCTGCACAAATTTTACAATAAAATTACGTTTTTTTATAAAAACAACGTTGTCTAAACTATTTTTTAGACAACACTGTCATAAGGACGTTATAACGCTAATAAATGCATTCTATACCTGCCAATTTTTTATCTTGATAACAATTTGTCGTTTAGCATAATATATATTTGTCTAATATAGACTCGGATGACTGCGTGATATTTGGACAAAAAACAATCGTTTGGTAAGAAGTTAGGGTTCTATAGTTTAAACGAAAAGTCGACTTTTTGCATTTAGTTAAAAGTTGACTTTTAGATTTTTCGGTTCTTCGACTTTTTCATTTAATTAAAAGTCGACTTTTAGTATTGTATAAATAGTCGACTTTTTCCGACATTTTTCAATTATTTTCTACTTTTTTGACTTTTCGACTATTTTTGACTCTTTTCGACTTTTTGAATTTTATTTACAAAGTCGACTTTTTTCACAGACTAACAAAATAGTCGACTTCGACTTTTCTTCGACAAAAAGTTTTTTCGAAATTCAATTTAAAAAACCTTAGAAGAAAGGCGATTTATAGAATTATGCTTGGTTATCATTAATCTCCGATTTATCGACTTTTTTATCATAATCTGTCATCCTTCTTTTTTCCTACAAGACAGTCGACTTTTCCAAAAAAAAAAAAAAATAATCGACTACATACTACTTTTTTCTACAAAAAAGTGATGGGACGAAAATCGCATTATTCAGAATTTTTAAACGATTTTATCTAGTGTAAACATTATTTCTAATTTCTTTTAACGGTACCACCCCGCAAAAAAGCCTTCAAGGAAGCGAAAAAGAAGTAGAATTTACTCCATAGAAGTACTGAAAAAGACCTGAAGAAGTGATGATTTTATAACAGACTTAAAAATTCACTATATATACAAGTCATTCTCAGAAAATAATTTTTATGTTATTTTTATGGAAGTTATTAAGAAGTGAAAATGTAGTATTATAGAAAATAACTAATTCGTCTACAAAAAAGCGAAAAGGGGTGTTAAATGTTATTCTTTTGGAAGTAATTTGGTTTATTTTTGCTGGGCACTTATTTGTCTCTATTTTGGGGCACACAGACGATTATTATATAAATTTCCCACATGTACGTTGTTTCAAAACTTTTTAACGGTACAGGTGGTACCTATTTTGAACACATAGAATACACAATATTCGGCAATATTCTTGACAAATTACAGCTGTATAGGTCCCTTCATTTTGGCCTTTCCGATTTTTAAACTGCGTTGGTCAAATAAATGTGTATAAAATTTTTCTCAAAAAACTTTCTTATTTTAATTAAATATTTATATATTCAATTTAAATATGTTTTAAGATTAACATCAAATGTCAATCTATTGCTTCTTAAAAAGCAATAATTTCTAATACAAGTTTTTTTTTTAAACGATAAAATCAAGTATTTTATATTTGATCATTAAATTTGCCTTTGAAAAGAAACCTGATCATAAATTTTATTTGAAAATTACTAATATTTAAAGTTTTTTTTAAAGAAATTGCGATTTAATCTTAATACCAAAAAAAAACAAAGAATTATTTTTATAAATTTTAAAAAATTAATTCAAAATTATTGCATATCAGTTTCATTCATTAGAACTTTTTTATTATTTAACATAAAATATTAACTAAATATTTTAACTTTTTATACAGTCTTTCAATACAAAAGATTTTAATGACCTCAAAAATAATTTAAATACTGAAAACAAAAAAAAAAAAAAAAAAAAAAAAAAATCACTTAAACAACAATTAAAAAAGATTCAGCAAAATTAAAACTTGTTTAAGATTTTATATAGGTATATTGTATTCAAATCATAAAATGAAATTGAAATTAAAACAATTAACTGTCACATATACAGACTTTAAGAAAAGTTAAAAAAAGATTTTTTAAAAATCAGATTTTAAATTCTATAAATGGATTGATTTTATTACAAAATTTTAACAGGGTTAAAGTTTATTAAACTAAGGCTAAGATCCAAATAATGTATTTTCTTAAAGAAAATTTTTGCAAAAAATACTTATAAAAAATTTAAATATTTTATAAAATGGCTGGCTTTGGATCCCACAGTACAATTTTAGTTCTATTTAAGTATGGTTTCTAGTTCAGTTCTAGTTCAGTTTTAGTTCAGTTCTAGTTCAGTTCTAGTTCAGTTCTAGTTCAGTTCTAGTTCAGTTCTAGTTCAGTTCTAGTTCAGTTCTAGTTCAGTTCTAGTTCAGTTCTAGTTCAGTTCTAGTTCACTTCTAGTTCAGTTCTAGTTAAGTTCAGTTCTACGCCAGTTCTAGTTCAGTACTAGTTCTAGTAAAGTTTTAGTACAGTTCTAGTTGACCTCTAGTTCAGTTCTAGTTCACCTCTAGTTCACTTCTAGTTTAGTTCAGTTCTAGTTCATTTCTAGTTCAGTTCTAGTTCAGTTCTAGTTCAGTTCTAATTCAGTTCTAGTTTAGTTCTAGTTCAGTTCTAGTTCAGTTCTAGTACAGTTGTAATTCAGTTTTAGTTCAGTTTAATTTTAGATCTATTTCAGTTCTAGTTTAGTTCCAGTTAAGATCGATTTTAGTTCAGTTCTAGATGAGTGCTAGTTCAGTTTTAGGTAATTTTTAGAAACATTTTATTTACTTATTTATCTTAAATTTTAAATAAAATTTTTCTCTTTGTGTATTTTTCATCAAAATAAAAAAAAAACAAAAAATATCTGAATAATTAACAAAATTATTCAAACCAATTACATATAAAGCAATCTATAAAAAATAACAATTAAAAACTTACTTGATTACTGTCTGCATTCTACAAATATAAAAATTTCAATAACTCCTCGTTGTGATTTTTACAAAAAATTAACACTTGTCAGTTGTATATCAATAATTGCAACACACTAAAATTTATAGAAAAATAAGAACAAACACGATATTTAAAATTTATTTTGAAAAAAATTCTTTAGGTTTTAACAAAATTCTGTAATAAATATTAAAAAATTCTTTTAAAAACACAAACAATTAATAATACCGCAAATGAAAACACGCTGTATTAACAACACTTTTTATCTAAGCACCGTTAGTAGATATTTTTTTCGATTTTATTTTTTTTTTTAACTCCCGCACGCAATGGTTGTTTTTGTTATTTATATAACGGTTTAGCGTTTTTTCTCTAGTTTATTTTGAGAATGTTTAAAAGCGAGTGTGCATCAACAAAAAGAAATTAAACCATGCGCTCAACAACACTGACAACGATCAACTGAAGTTTAAGTAAAAACGAAACAACGGTTTTATATGCAAAATCCCCCCAAATCAACACACACACCAAAACACAACTACTAATAGCAAACAACCATCAGCAGCAGCAGTAATAACAACACTACGTTTAGTAACAGACGCAGCAGAATCTAAACAATCAAACACACTCACTAAACGGCTCAACACATAACAGCAACAGTAAAAAAAACAAAACAAAAATTACAAAAAAAGCGCAAATTTTAAGAGTACAAAAATTTTGTAGAAAGAAAACAAAGAAGAAGCACCAACAACAACTACATACAAGATGACTGACTAAATAACTAACAACAAATGCCAACATCATTAACAACAACAGCAAAAATTGGAGGCATCCCAAAAAGAAAAACACAATCAAATAAACATCCACACAAACTCTAACATAAGAAATTTTCTCAATAAATACAGGTAAATTTTTTATTTGTTTTGTGCTCTTTTTCTCTTTTACTAAAAACATACACTGTGGAAAATAGAGTTTAAAGCATGGGGGCGTATAAGTAATTTTTAAGCATATAAAAGGATAAATTAAATGAAATTTAAAGGAAAACAGAATGGAATTAGAAGAAGTAAAAAACAGATAATTCTTTTGAAGAAATATATTCTAATATCGACCGTAAGTCGAAAAAACAAACAACTCATTCAGTTCTAGTTCAGTTCTAGTTCAGTTCTAGTTCAGCTCTAGTTCAGTTTTAGTTCAGTTTTAGTTCAGTTCTAGTTCAGTTTTAGTTCAGTTTTAGTTCAGTTCTAGTTCAGTTCTAGTTGAGTTCTTGTTGAGTTTTAGTTCTACTTCGAGTTCAGTTCTAGTTGAGTTCTTGTTGAGTTCTAGTTTAGTTCTAGTTCGAGTTCAGTTCTAGTTCAATTCTAGTTTAGTTCAAGTTCAGTTCTAGTTTAGTTCTAGTTCAGTTCTAGTTCAGTTCTAGTTCAGTTCTAGTTCAGTTCTAGTTCAGTTCTAGTTCAGTTCTAGTTCAGTTCTAGTTCAGTTCTAGTTCAGTTCTAGTTCAGTTCTAGTTCAGTTCTAGTTCAGTTCTAGTTCAGTTCTAGTTCAGTTCTAGTTCAGTTCTAGTTCAGTTCTAGTTCAGTTCTAGTTCAGTTCTAGTTCAGTTCTAGTTCAGTTCTAGTTCAGTTCTAGTTCAGTTCTAGTTCAGTTCTAGTTCAGTTCTAGTTCAGTTCTAGTTCAGTTCTAGTTCTAGTTCAGTTCTAGTTCAGTTTTAGTTCAGTTCTAGTTCAGTTCTAGTTCAGTTCTAGTTCAGTTCTAGTTCAGTTCTAGTTCAGTTCTAGTTCAGTTCTAGTTCAGTTCTAGTTCAGTTCTAGTTCAGTTCTAGTTCAGTTCTAGTTCAGTTCTAATTCAGTTAAAGTTCTAGTCAAGTTCTATTATAGTTCTAGTCAAGTTCTGGTATAGTTCTAGTTCAGTTCTAGATCAGTTCTAGTTCAGTTCTATTTCTAGAAGTACAGTTATAGTTCAGTTCTAGTTCTAGAAGTACATCAGTTCTTGTTCAGTTCTAGTTCAGTTCTAGTTCAATTCTAGTTCAGTTACAGTTCAGATATAGTTCAGTTTTAAATAAATTCTTGTTCACTTCTAGTCGCTTAAATTGTATTTTGTAAACGATTTATCTGCCTTAAAAGAAAGAACTCCGTTATTTTATTCTGAAAACCAATATGTCTTCATCGAAAACCTTCTAAGAATAATAATTATGATTTGAATTGAATTCCTTGTTAAAAAAAAAAATAAACAAAAAATATTTTCGAAAAACAAAAATTATATTGTCAACAAAAATTGCATAATAATGGCCGGCAATTGTTTATTCTTTAAAAAAAGAAAGAATTTTCAAGACTTACTTATTTATTTCTTAACAAAACAATTTGAAATAAAAAAATAAGTAAAATAATAACATTAATATAACGCATTCCTTACAGCCAATGTCTGTCTGTCCTTTTGTGCATATGAATATGAAATGCCATTTTTTCGCCAAAACTTATGGTTAATTTAAAATGTTTTTGTTAATTGTTATATTTCAAAGTCATTGACTTATATACATATATATTTTTTGTTATAATAAATTTCAAGATGAATATGTATATTGTTTTCGTTTCCCTTATAAATTACAATTGTTATTATTGTTTTGATAAAATTTACAAAAAAATATATAAAATACTCATCATTTTTCAATTGATATTCTAAGCAGTTACTTTTTAATGTTTGTTTATTTTTACGAATGCATTACAAACGTTTTGCTGTTGTTGTTAATAAAACTGTTAACTTAAATGCTTGTCAATTTCACACATATAAAATGTATGAGTTATTTTTAACTTTTTTTAAATTTATTTACATTTTACTTAGAAATTGCTAGCGAAGTATTTTTCTAATTAAAAAAACAAATTAAGATTTTTTGGTAATATAAATATGTGTGTGATGAATGTTTTTAATCTGTTTTAAAATTTCCATTTACTGTGGTTATTGTTTAACATTTAAAAAAATTTATTAACACTATTAATTTTCTTTTTATTAATAAAAATTTACATTACACATTTCTGTAAAATTGACGTATTCTTTAAGTTTAAAAAACCTTTCATTTTTTTAAGATTATTGAATGAAATTCTTATCAAAAAATATAACGGGAATCCCAATTAAACTTTGACTTAAGGTCTTTAAACTGAAAAAATAAAAATTCTTATTTTGCAGGTACTTTTTTATTATTATTTATTTATAAAATTATAAGACAAGATTATAAAGATATATATAAAACATTCAGCGTTCTTTTTGCATCACTCTTTTACTAAATACACTGTGAGAAAGATTTGAGTACAAATGTGTTTTTTTCTGTAATTTTAAACCATATGGCAACACTTTGTTCGAAAAGGAAATAAAACGAATAGGGTTTTACAAATCGACTTTCGAATAATCGAACAATCGACTTTTTGTCGAAAAAAAGTCGAAGTCGACTATTTTGTTCCAGAAAAGTTGATAACTCGAATATCGTCTATGAAAAAAGTCGACTTTGTAAATAAAAGTCGGAAAAATTCAAAAAATGTCGAAAAGTCAAAAAAGGTCGAAAAGTCGAAAACTCTAAAATAGTAGAAAAAAGTCAAAAATAGTCAAAAATTTTAAAAAAGTGTGAAAAAAGTCAAAAACTCTAAAATAGTCGGAAAAATCAAAAAAGTAAAAAATAGTCGACAATAATCAAATATTCGAAAAAAGTCGAAAATAGTCAAAAATTTAAAAAAAGGTGAAAAAACTCAAAAACTCTAAAATAGTCGGAAAAACTTGAAAAAAGTAAAAAGTCGACTATTCAGAAAAAGTCGACTATTAAAAGATACTAAAAGTCAAAAAGTCTAAAGGTCGACTTTAACTAAATGAAAAAAATCGACTTTGCTTAAAAAATTTTTATTCGATACGATTGCTACAAACACTTTTTTGTTTGAAGTAACTAACTGAATAGCAGCCAGCTTAACGTCGTTTTTAAGCAGACGCCGGCACTTTTAGTGTCACCCAACGCCGTCGTTAACATATGTCGGCGTAGGACTCTGCTAAGCATTTATGAAAAAGAAGAAAATTTTATTTTTTGCACACACACTTTTTCCTATTAAAAAAAGAAAAAGTCTATTATTTGTTGTAATTATTGAAAAAATACCACAAAAAGTTAAATAAAAATGTGCTTTAGTTAATATTTTAATGAAAAACTATAAAATTAAAGCGTTTTTAAAGCTTAAAATATAAAAAATAACGCAGAAAAGTTAAAGTGAAAACGGGAAAGTTTGAACAAGTAGAAAAAAAAACACGCGTCAAAAATTATTTTAGCTTAACACAAAAAGAAAATATATAATTAAAATAAAATAAGCAACTAAAAAGAAAACAAATACTTTTAAGTAAGTCTAATTCGCATATATTCTTATGGAAATTTTATTGTTTATTAAGACCGAAAAAATTGCACTTTAGCATCATGGATGTCTCACAACCACCACCCCAACTAACGGCCCCCTCACATTTGGCCATGAACACCAGTATACCACCACCCATGCCCGGATCTCATGGTAATCATTTTAGGCCTCATTACCATCATGGACATCATGGTGGTAATAAACCCTATTTCAAAACCTTCAATACGGGCGGCTTCCAGCGTCCGTTTCAAATGACACAAGATGATTTTGATGGCAAACGTTTACGTAAAAGTGTAATGCGTAAAACTGTGGACTATAATGCGGCGATAGTGAAAAAATTAGAGGTAATGTCATCGATTCTATGCTAATGTAAAACCTTTTGTAATAATTTTCTTTTATAGGCCCGTCTATGGCAAAGGGATTCACGTGATCGTTTTGCCTTGCAACCGGAAAGTATTTATGTTCCGGAACTTTTACCACCCAGTAGTTATTTGGACAATCCTTCTAATGCTATTACCACCAGATTTGTTAAAACTGCCACCAATAAAATGCGTTGTCCCATTTTCACATTGGCTTGGACACCCGAAGGTAGACGTTTGGTTACCGGCGCCAGTTCGGGTGAATTTACTTTGTGGAATGGTTTAACTTTTAATTTCGAGACTATATTACAAGTAGGTATTTGTGTTTAGAAAAGAATTTTATTTCGTTATAGACAAAACTACACTTTGGGGATATGAAAGATATAATAGATTAAAACAATGAAGTTAAGAAAACTTTACTGTAATGCAACTAGAATTGAACTAGAACTGAACTAGAACAGAACTAGAACTGAACTAGAATTGAACTAGAATTGAACTAGAACTAAACTAGAATTGAACTAGAACTGAACTAGAACTGAACTAGAATTGAACTAGAACTGAACTAGAACTGAACTAGAACTGAACTAGAACTGAACTAGAACTGAACTAAACTAGAACTGAACTAGAACTGAACTAGAACTGAACTGGAACTGAACTAGAACTGAACTAGAACTGAACTAGAACTGAACTAGAACTGAACTAAACTAGAACTGAACTAGACCAGAACTGAAATAGAACGGAACTGCAACTGAACAAGAACATAACTAGAACTGATCTAGAACTGAACTAGAACTGAACTAGAACTGAACTAGAACTGAACTAGAACTGAACTAGAACTGAACTAGAACTGAACTAGAACTGAACTAGAACTGAACTAGAACTGAACTAGAACTGAACTAGAACTGAACTAGAACTGAACTAGAACTGAACTAGAACTGAACTAGAACTGAACTAGAACTGAACTAGAACTGAACTAGAACTGAACTAGAACTGAACTAGAACTGAACTAGAACTGAACTAGAACTGAACTAGAACTGAACTAGAACTGAACTAGAACTGAACTAGAACTGAACTAGAACTGAACTAGAACTGAACTAGAACTGAACTAGAACTGAACTAGAACTGAACTAGAACTGAACTAGAACTGAACTAGAACTAGAACTGAACTAGAACTGAACTAGAACTGAACTAGAACTGAACTAGAACTGAACTAGAACTGAACTAGAACTGAACTAGAACTGAACTAGAACTGAACTAGAACTGAACTAGAACTGAACTAGAACTGAACTAGAACTGAACTAGAACTGAACTAGAACTGAACTAGAACTGAACTAGAACTGAACTAGAACTGAACTAGACTGAACTAGAACTGAACTAGAACTGAACTAGAACTGAACTAGAACTGAACAAGAACTGAACTAGAACTGAACTAGAACTGAACTAGAACTGAACTAGAACTGAACTAGAACTGAACTAGAATTGAACTAGAACTGAAATAGAACTGAACTCGAACTGAACTAGAACTGAACTAGAACTGAACTAGAACTGAAGTAGAAATGATCTAAAACTAAACTAGAACTGAATAAGAACTGAACTAGAGCTGAAGTTGAACTGAACTAGAACTAGAACTTAGGACGTCTTTGAACTTATGAACAATTTAAAAGCATAAACCTCTCCAAAGTGTATGCGTTATATACTAAAATCAAATCATGTTTAACTAACATTACCCTCCAACAATAATTTTACAGGCTCACGATACCTCAGTGCGCACAATGGTCTGGTCTCACAATGACAGTTGGATGGTGACAGGCGATCATGGTGGTTACGTTAAATACTGGCAATCGAATATGAACAATGTGAAAATGTTTCAGGCCCACAAGGAAGCAATTAGGGGAATAAGGTATAGCTTCACAATTGTTTTTTCTTACATAAATTTTTTACTAAGTCTATTATTATTATTAATACAAATAAAAATACAAAAAGCTAGTTGTCTAATAGAAGCAATGAAAATAAATAAAAAAATTTCGATTAGGGCCATTTTTCTTTAGGTAGTAAACAAAGGCAGAGTTTTTTTTTGTTTTTACGGTGGTGTTTTAAATTTATTGTAAAATAAATAAAGTTAAAAAAAATCAAAAAATTTAAAAACACCCAATGTTACTGTAGCCTTTTAAACAAACTCTGCTTAAAAGTATTTTTCTAAAATAGTTATTTATTTACTATTTTCTATAATTAATTAACAAACAAAAAAACCAACAACAACTACTGTGATATTTATTGTTTAAAACTATACAATAAAAAGCCAAAGACTTTTGTTTTTATTCACTACATTTAATATTAATTAATAAATAATAAAACAATCAAACAAAACAAAAAGTATTCAATAAAAATTACAAGTTTTTCTTAAAAAATCCAACAAAACTAAACGTTTTTAATTTGATTAAGTAAAATTAAAGAGTTATAGGCAGCAATTAGAAAATTTTATTAAAAAAACAAAAAACTTGAAAATAACTAATTTAAAATATAACATTTTGAAAAAAAGTTAAAAAACTAAAGCAAACATTTAGTTTGCATTTGTCAATAACTTTCTAAAAGTTATGTTTTAAATTAGTTTTCTTTTAAACCTGGAGCGTACGCCAGTCTAAAACCTTTAACCAGTTTGTTCTCAACGTTGGAGAGTATTGAATAAATTTTATAATTTTGCCTTTTTTATTTCATTTTTATTTATAATTTCCTATTTTTTCCTTTTATTTTTTGGTGTAATTTTTTTGTTAAAGCAATAAAATAAACTTTTTTCAATCAGCAACAAAATTTTCGTATTTTTCTTGACCCCCTCCCCCCAACTCACCTTGCAGAATAAATAAAGTTATTTTTTATAAGAAAACAAGGCTTTGGCATTTTTATTAATTTCTTAATCCTTTAAGGGCTGTTTAATAAAAGAAAACAATAATTTTATTTAAATTTTAGTTAATTTTAAAATTCTTAAGTCTTACTTTCATTTAATTAATAAATTTCAATAAACAAATAATAAAATTTCTTTAATAACTATACATTTTTCTAAATAAATATTTATATTTTCCTTTTTTTGTAACACATTTAAAAAAAAAACAATAATAAAATAAAAACTATTTAAAAAATAAAAAAACATTATAAACAACCTCCTCGCTAAAACCAATCAAATATATAAATGTGCTACATAACAAACAACTTTGTATATTTTAAAATATATATAAATCTAAAAAATTACTCAACCAAACAACAAACTCTACTTTACTTTCAACCTTAAACATTCTTTTCTGCAACTTCATCAACTAACCTGGTGACCTGGTGTTAAACTTGTGGATACAAATAAATGGATTAAATTGTATTTTTCCGCCTTTATGTACCTTGTATATATGTTGGCTGTTCGTGTCCTTGATGTTTAATTTCGCTATTTGCTGCCGTTTGCTATTTCTATGCTTGTTCTATTTCCTGCGACATCCTTATGTACACTCAATCAACAACGAAATAATTGTCATATCCGGTTTTACAAACGAGTAGTTTTAGTCCGACTGATAGTAAATTTGTTAGCTGCAGTGATGATGGTACTTTGCGGATATTTGATTTTCTTAGATGTCAGGAGGAGAGAGTATTAAGGGGTAAGTACATACATACACGAGTTGTAATATATGCATTTAATATGGTTTTATTTATTTGGGTGCAAAATTTCATAGGATTCTAGTTCAGTTTTAGTACAGTTCTATTTCATTTGTATTTTGATTCATTTCTAGTTCAATTCCATTTTAGCTATATGTATATCAGTTCATTCTCAATTTTATTTCAGTTCTAGGTTTGTTCTAATTGAGCTCTAGTCTAATCCAGTTTTAGTTCAGATCCAGTTCATTTCCAGTTCAGATCAAGATCACATTTATTTCAGTTCTAGTTATATTCTTGTTCAGTTCTAGTTCAGTTCTAGATAAGTTCTAGTTCAGTTCTTTTTCAGTTCCAGTTAAGTTCTAGTTCAGTACTAGTTCAGTTCTAGTTCAGTTCTAGTTCAGTTCTATTTCAGTTCTAGTTCAGTTCTAGTTCAGTTCCAGTTCAGTTCTAGTTCAGTTCTAGTTCAGTTCTAGTTCAGTTCTAGTTCAGTTCTAGTTCAGTTCTAGTTCAGTTCTAATTCAGTTCTAGTTCAGCTCTAGTTCAGTTCTAGTTCAGATCTAGTTCAGATCTAGTTCAGATCTAGTTCAGTACTAGTTCAGTTCTAGTTCAGTTCTAGTTCAGTTCTAGTTCAGTTCTAGTTCAGTTCTAGTTCAGTTCTAGTTCAGTTCTAGTTCAGTTCTAGTTCAGTTCTAGTTCAGTTCTAGATCAGTTCTAGTTCAGTTCTAGTTCAGTTCTAGTTCAGTTCTAGTTCAGTTCTAGTTCAGTTCTAGTTCAGTTCTTGTTCAGTTCTAGTTCAGTTTTAGTTCAGTTTTAGTTCAGTTCCAGTTCAGTTCTGGTTTAGTTCTAGTTCATTTCCAGTTCAGTTCTCGTTCGGTTCTAGTTCAGTTCTAGTTCAGTTCTAGTTCAGTTTTAGTTCAGTTCTAGTTCAGTTCTAGTTCAGTTCAAGTTCAGTTCTAGTTCAGGTCTTCTTCAATTCTAGTTTAGTTCAGGGTTCAATCTACTCTGAGTTTTCTTTAAACTCTCATTTCTTTGATAACAAAATCTTGAATAAAACTGTGGGACAATTTTCAAAAAGTTTTCGTACATTGTTAAGCTAAATTCTTAAAATTTGAAAAAAATTTAAATCGTTTTTTAATAAAAACCAAATTTTTCACTAAGAATTAAATTTTTCACTAAAAATTAAATTTTTTTGCTAAAAATCAATTTTTCACTAAAAATTAAATTTTTTGCTAAAAATGAAATTTTTTACTAAAAATTAAATTTTTTACTAAAAATTGCATTTTTCACTAAAAATTCCATTTGTCACTAAAAATTTAATTTTTCACTAAAAATTTCAATTTTCACTAAAAATTTCAATTTTCACTAAAAATTTCATTTTTCACTAAAAATTTAATTTTTCACTAAAAATTCAATTCAAAATTAAAATTTTCTCTAAAAATTAATATTTTCACTAAAAATTTTTAATTCACCAAAAATTTTGGTTTTTATTGAAAATGTTATTTTCACTTAAAATTCTGGGGCAGAATTAATTAAAATATTAGAAATTCGAAAACTTGACTCCGGTACGATCTTACACAGAAAAATTACTTTAAGTACGTATAAATATATCAGTATTTTATGTCAAGGGATGGCTTTAGAAAGTTGTGGAACTTATTAGGACATTTGGACTTTATACTTTATATTAAGGAGGTTTAGCGTTAATCAAACAGTCCAATTGTTTTTTAATTTCATCAGAATTTTGAGATTATTTGTCCTAAGTTACAACAAAAACTCGTTTTTGGCGGTAAGACATCTCTGTTTATATATTTAGTGATATCATTAGAAAATATCTTTATATCTCCATTCTCCTATATCTCTATATCTTCATCCTCCTTTGTGATATCATAACCTTAAATCTTTTTAACATTTTCAAAACCAATTAATAATCTTTCCCTTCCCACCTATAGGCCATGGTGCTGATGTCAAATGTGTTCACTGGCATCCTCAAAAGGGTCTCATCGTATCGGGTAGTAAAGATAATCAGCAACCCATAAAACTATGGGATCCTAAAAGTGGTCAAGCTTTAGCAACACTGTAAGTTTCTATATAAAACTAAAACAAATACATTATAATGTTTCCAAATTCCTTTAGGCATGCCCACAAATCTACGGTTATGGACTTGAAATGGAATGATAATGGCAATTGGTTGGTAACTGCCTCCAGAGATCATTTACTTAAACTATTCGATTTGAGAAATCTAAAAGAAGAGGCCCAAGTATTTAGGGGCCATAAAAAAGAAGCCAGTTCAGTGTCGTGGCATCCAGTGCATGAGGGTTTATTCTGTTCGGGAGGTTCAGATGGTTCGATATTATTTTGGAATGTGGGGTAAGTGGAAGAGGGGGTTTGGATTTTAAGTTGGAAAAGGAATTATTAAATTTGGTTTTTTGTTTTTTAGAACCGACAAAGAAATTGGCTGTGTGGAGACGGCACATGACAGCATAGTCTGGACTTTGGCTTGGCATCCTTTGGGTCATATATTGTGCTCGGGCTCTAATGATCATACCATTAAATTCTGGACCCGTAATCGACCGGGTGATCTGATGAGAGATAAATACAATTTGAATACTTTACCCGCGAGTTTGGCTGCTTTGGATGATTGCGAATATGATGATGCCATCATACCCGGCATGGGTCCCGAGGATAAGGTAGAGTTTACCGAAAGTTTAACAGCCGACAAAGGTTTTATACCCGGTCTCGAATTGGATCCCTCCACCATTGTTAACAAAGATCAAGAGAAAAAGGTGCCCTACAGCAAACCTATACCGCGTAACTTTCAAGCCCAATGGGCGGGTTCTAGAAGACCCGATGAAATGGAAGACGATGCTATGTATGCTCCACGTGATAGGCGTCTAGATGCGGGTGGCCTAACGCCTCAGCAGGTCAGTGAGAATGCTATCGAAGGTATGCTCGCCAGTGGTGTTTTAACTACCATGGATCCTCAGGCCATAGTGGGTATTTTGGTTTATGAACGTTTCATACGTGTGCACCCAGACTCAAGACTTATGTTGGCCGTACGTCAGGGACCCGATTATCTCAATAAATACATAGATGCCGGCAAACTGGAGGAACTGAGAGATGTTGTGCCAGTGCGTGAGAGATCACGTTCTGTTTCTCCCACTTTAGAGCGCAGAGATGCCTCACCACCGTCGAAAAAATCCAGAATGGATGGGCGGCAACATTATCCACAAGCGGTATTTGTTAAAGAATTGTTAAGTTTGAAAAAACCCTTCCTGCCTTGTTTACTCAATATGAAACAACAGCTGCAGCAGCAACAACAACCCTCACCAAATGATGAAATGAGAAACTCACCCCAAGCCAATAACAATCAAGGACCGGGTGGCAATTTCCCAGGTCCCTGGGCGATTAATAATAATAATAATGGTCCTTGGAATGCGCCACAAAATGGAGGAAATCCAAATGGTTTTCAAAACAATTCCAATAATTACAATAACAATAATAATAATGCACGCAACGACAGTCCATCATTTAATAATCAAACGAATTCCAAAGGTGATATGTTTCCCAATAACAACAACAACAACAGTAGCAACAACAATAACAATCAAAACTCCAACAATAATAGCAACCAAAACAATAACAGACGCAATCGCAATCGAGGTGGCAATCGTAGTGGTGGCAACGAGGGAGGAGGTGGTGGCGGTGGTGGCCGTAATCGCGGCAACCGTAATAGACGTTTTTAAAGCTAAATAGCAAAACTACTGTTTAAACTGTTTAACTACAAACTAAATTTAAGTCATCCAGCCATTACCAATTCCATGTTTCCTTTTTAATTTCTCCCTTTCAATTTTTAAATGATTTTGAATTTGGTTTTATCTTTAGTTTCCAATTTTATATCACATTAATCTGGTTTTAATTTTAAACTTTTGCATGAAACTAAAAAGAGTTATTACGTTGCTTTAACATTAATTTTCAAAACAAGAATTAAGTAATTTCATTTTTTTTGAGGTTAAGTTAGATGCTGTTTTTAAAGGACACTTAGAATTTGTAAAGTTAATATAATAATAAAACAAAAATAAATAAAACAAACCGAAAAAAACTATTAAAGAAAATTATATACATATAAAAAAGAACAACAATAAGTTTAATAAAAAAAACACTGTAAATGTTAATTTTTAAAAACCACGTGTTTTTATGAAAAGGATTTTCGAAAATACTATTCTAATGATTTTGATTTTATTGTTTTTTCATGATTTATTATTACGTCACTACAGGTGGAGAAAAATTAAAAACTGCCAAAATGCTGCACTACGGACTGCATGCAAATAACATCGGAGCGCCTCCTACACAAGGAAACGAATGCCTTCTTAGTCAACGAACATAAAGTCATGCTGACTAAACAGTTTCTCCTGCGATGTCAACGATGGTCTTCTTAGTCAACGAACATAATGTCATGCTGACTAAACAGTTTCTCCTGGGAAGTCACCAAAGAAGGCATCCTAGCTTTAACATCATTTAATTGGATGCTCCATAGAGACATGTCAGAAAAGACCTTCGTATATACGAGGAGAGTATACGAAGGTATGTGCAGGATCCTTTGGATCGTTCATAGAAAAGCCATTAATATCGCATGAATGTCGTCCTCGGAGGTTGTTGTTGTAACAGCTAAAACTATACAATAATCTAATTGGGGTTTTCTACATCAATGTCCAGACATAAAAATTGGATTACTTCAACTGGATGTGTCCATAAATCCATTGGACAGAATGAAGTAGGGTTGGCTGAGCAGTTGAATATGTGGTGGGTCTTGAACACATGCAGAACATTATTTGGGGACGGCGCGGTCTATACGTGACCAGTAGGCATTGAGCCTGTCGCTCCATCCCGTTCTTAGTTGTGCCAGAACTACTTTTGTTTTCCGCGGCAGGTTTTCTTCCGTGTCTGCTATGGGCGGAGGGCAACCTAAAAGTACGAAAGCGCTATCCTACGACCACGGAATTTATGTCGTCTCTATGAATGCCGCTCAAAGCTGCCGAATACGAGGACTGATCTAGTGGACCCTGCACATATCTGCATATGTTTTCCTCGTATATACAAAGATACTTCCTGACATGCCTCGGGGAAATATTCAACTGTGTGATGTTAAAATTGGAGCGACTCCTCCGATTACATCGCAGGAGGGTCTGTTTGGTCAACATGACATTATGTTTCTTGACTGGGAGGACATTCGTTTCCTTGTGCAGGTGATGTTCCGAGGTAATTTGTAGGCAACCTGTTACAGTCCCTAAGGCGGCATTTTGACAGCTTTGAATGTTTCCCCACTGGGTATCACTGAGCGAAGGTGACCAATCGTTTTATATGTAGCCATGTGAACCCCAATATTTTTGGGTGGTGCACGGTCGGAATTTGTCGAGGTGGTAAAAAGTGTTGTTGACAACTTCGCTGGCGATAATTGCAGGTTACGCGCAGTGAAGAACTGATGTATTTCGTGGAGATAACAATTCACCAGAACGCTTAATTCATCAATGTTGTGGTCCGTCGCCATATGAAATCACTTCCACGCCTTATGGAAGTGCGGGGAGTTTAGTGTGGTAGAAGTTAAACAAAAATGGCAATAGTACTCCACCTTGAGTTACGTCTTGTTTAACTCTACGGGGTTCTTGGAGGTCGCTCACCGCCCTTATCAAAAATTGAAAAGAAGCTGTCGCGTAAATAACAACTACTTTGACTCAACGCCTACTGGTCAAAATACATCGTGGCGTCTCCCAATATATGTCTCCAGCATGAGAACAAAGTATTCACTCTACTTCACTTAGGCCTGGACCTAAATACGCAACCCACGGATTAAAAATTGTTTAATATTTTAAGCTGTTACAACAACAGGTATGCTTGAGTGGTTAATCAAAATATTAGAAGCATTATTGGAGATAGCATAAGATTGGCTCTTGGCTTTAGGTGAATTGATCAGGACACGTCATCAATGTATACTGGACACATTGGACATTTATAAGTAAAAAGCAGGCGTGACTTGTTGATTGGTGTGAATTTGTTACAAAGATTTAAGAAACATTTCAATTCGAATCGAAATTTTCTCCGTTTGACAACTTTGACCTCGTCCACACTAGGAAACTTTTGTTGAGAAACTTTTTCTTAATTCTCTTTTAAAGTTTCCTTAATTTCCACACATAGAAACTTTTGTTTCAGAAACTATGCGTTTATTGCATTGATTTGTTGTTGTACGAATGAAAAGAATAATAAAACAAAACTAGTTTCCGAGAACGGGAAACTCCGTACCACGAGAGAGATAAATTATATTCTTTCATTTTCTCTCTCACGCAAAAAAGTTTGCCAAAAAAAGTTTCATAGTGTGGAACGGCAGTATGGTATTCTGCATTTCGATTCGACTTTCCGCCACACAACTTACACCAGGTTCACTCTAGGAAACTTTTGATGTGTGTGAGAGAAAGAAATATTAACCATCTCTTTCTCCTACACACAAATTCAAAAGTTTCCCAGTGTGAACCAGGTCTTACAAAAATGTAGGTACGATCGTAACGCAGAATACACACGTTCGTAAAGCATTGAAACGAAATGGAAATACTCTTCTTTTTCTTACGATTCAGTGTTTTGTTGGAATTCTTTTTTCGATCGTTGCGTAACTCAATGCGTAAACGTAATCGAAATGCAGAATAGGAATGATTACTATATACATCTAGATACTCACCTTCATTCTTAATAGAAAAACACCAAAATACACCAACTGAAAATCGTATAACCTTTAAATTTACTCTAGTTTTTATTTAAATACATTTTTCATTTTAAATTCTCAATTCATCAAAGACAAAAATGAAACACAACTTAAAAAAAAAATTGTACAAGAAAACTAAAAAAATAACTGTTATTGTGTCTCTGCATTTTTCTATTTTTTCTTTACTAAATATATGCACACATCGAAATACAAAATATTAAAAAAAAACACGAAATGAAATGAAAAAATTATTAGTAAAAATAAAAAAACTTAAAATATGTATTGAGAGAGCAGCTTAACAATTAGAATCTTCTCTATCAGATGAATTGCGTCTCGTTGAGGTACGTCTGGAGGGAGTATCTTGTCGTTCCAATGATTTACGTCGTTCTCTTGTTTGAGAACGTTCCGATGAACTATCACGTCTAGATTTATGACGTTCTAAAGAATTATCTCTTGATTCACTGTGTCGTCGTTCGGCCGATGAATTACGTCTATCGAAACGTGATTTCTTTTTACGTTTTTGTAACTCAGCATCTTCATCATCGTCATCATCTACGTATTTGTTATGTTCATTATCGGTGATTTTATGATGTTTAGAGGATCGGTTGTTGTCTTCTTTTTCAGGGGCGGAGTTGTTTATCGATGATTCTGCTGCCGAATGTTCAGCTGTACCCAAACCACTATCTATACCGGCAGCTAAAAGATTATCCGCTACAGCAGCATTGTGAGCCAAAACTTGTTTGTGACTTTTATTGAAAGTTTCTTTAATTTCACGCTCTTCTACACGCATACGATCTTGCATGCCCTTCTCAATGGTACGTTTAATCTCTTCGGCTGAACGCACTAGTTCATCGGTTTCGATTACCACTTTACGTGGTGGCGAAGAACGTCTTTCACGACTGTCACCACCACGTTTAGACCACGAACGTTTGGAATGGGAACGTGAACGCGATCGTGATCTCGACCAATCCGAAGATGAACGTGAACGTCTGGTTGATACGAGTTTTTTATTTACTTTCGGCTGTTGTCCTCCTGGTGATTTGGATCTTGATGATTTACGATTTTTATCATCTCTCGACTTGACACGAGAACGTGAACGAGATCTGGACTCTGATCGTGAGTAAGAACGTGAACGACTACGTGATCGTGATCTTGAGCGTTTAGAGTAGTGACGAGATCGTCCATGTGAACGAGAGCGACGAGAACGACTGCGAGTTCTAGAACGTGATCTTGAACGGGAGCGAGATCGTGATCGGCGATCTCGGGAACGAGAACGCGAATAATGTCTGGAAGGGAGAAAAAATTGTTTACAAATTTCTTGATGAAAAAACTGTTATACGCAAATGTTGCTAAGGAAAAACTGTTATACATAAAATGTTTCTAAACGAAAAACTGTTATACATAAATTTTTACGCTAAAAACTGTTATACACAAATATTTCTAATGGAAAAACTGTTATACATATTTAAGTCTATACAAACAACTGTTATACACAATAATTTCGAATAAAAAAGTGTTATACTTAATTATTTCTATAGAAAAACTGTTATACTAAAACTGCTACACAGAGAAAAACTATTCTAAACAAAATTCCCTATAAAAATAGAGTTATATTAAGAAAATTAAATTTCACTCACCTTCCTCTCGAATATTTATGATAACTACCACTACCACCCTCATCATCATCATAACGATTATCACGATCATCATGATTATTATAATATTTATGATTATAATGTGAATACGAAGATGTTTGACCATCATAAGCACCGCGACCACGTCCCCGGCCTCTACCACGACCACGAATACGTGGTGCAAAGCCACGATAATTAACCGAAACCGGAAATGTTGGCGGATGATACATGCCCATGCCGGGAAACATGGGTGGTGCATAGGGAAACATTGATAAAGATTTCATCCATTCACTAGCAGCTTCTGGATTATAATTAGCAGCTGCACCCATAGCAGCCATAGTTTTAAAGGGATTTAAAGGATTCATACCCTCTGCAGCGGTATTAGGAGCTGCTGCATCTGTTGCTGAAGTAACAGCTAAAGGATTTTTAGTATTTTCATCTTCTGAATCTGAACCACGTTTAGATTTTTTACTTTTTAACAAACCCATTAGAGGAGTTTTATTCTTAATTTCATCAACTTTTTTCCTTTGATCTGATAAAAGTTTTTCAGTGGCAATTTTATACTTTTCCACTAAACGTTCACGCATACTATCACGCTGCATATCCAGTTGATATTTGCGTGATGATGTGGAGCCATGCTGTTTGGCAATTTGTTTTAGCTGCAAGAATGAAATAATACAAGTTCAATGGTTTTTGTATTAAATTATTAAGTAATTTTTCAGAATACCTTCATTCTCTCAAAGAGTTTCTCTAAAATTCTTATACTTTCCAGTTTCCTTTGGGCTATCATGAGTTTTCTTTCTTCCACTCTTATCTTTTGCGATATTTCAATTTGTCCTTTTTCTTGTATCTTCTTAAGATGTTTTTCTTTGCGTTTCTCTTCGCGTTCACGTTGTTTTTCCAATTCTTCCAGTTTGGCTTGTTCTTCTTGTTGCCTGCAATATGTTTTGTGGTGGGTTTGGTTGATTTTTCTTTGTCTAGGCTCATGACGTTATCAACGTTTTGATTTTATTTTTTCATTACATTTTTTTTTGTAATTTTGTAAATTTTCATTATAGTTTTGCAATTGTTTTTATTAGGAAAATATTTAAACTACTGAGAAAATGTTTGAAAAAAAAGTATTAAGTATTATTATTGCAAAAAAAGAGAGTATTAATTATTTGGAAAATTTTGATGGCGTTTAAGAAAGGAGAAGGCGTTTAAGTATTCTGTTAAAGAAAAACGTAAATGGCAACAAGTTTATTATAGAAAAATGTGTGAATAAGTTTTCTATTGAAAAATGTGTTACGACTCAAACTTTTCTATAAGAAAACAATGTTTGCCATAACATTTTCTAATTCCCCTTTAAAAACCATCAATATGATAAATCAACAATTTTCCATGGCGATCAATAATTTTCCTCTTAATTTTTAAAACTTTTTTCTTTTCATATTTACTTACTTGATTTTCGAAATAACAAATACTTGGCCCTAAAAGCCACCACTTCTTACCTTTGACGTTCCAATTTTTCCAGTTCCAATTTCTTTTGCTTTTCAATCTCTTCCTCCTCAGCCTTGGCTTTGGCTATTAAACGTTTACGTACCCTTTCACGGCGCATAGTTTGAGCATCACTCAAATGCTTAGTGGTGTCAAAGTTCACGGTTATATTTATAGCTTGAGTTTTATCGACAAATTTGCGCACCAGTTTCATGCCACGAAATTCATCCATGGCCCGTACAAAGCCCACATATTCATCGAATTGCACATAACTAAAAAACAAAACTTTACTAAAAATCTTATTAGGTATAACTAAATAAAAAAACTTACGCTTCAAATAAAACATCCTGTTCGAAACTAAAAGTTTTCATGCCATTTATATCGGCATTCATTTTATTACGATACGGATCACAAATAGGTATATCCACACAACGTACACTGCCAAATTTCTCAAAAATACGTTTGAATATACTTTCCGAAGGCTTGACATTATCCTCATTCTCCATGTGACGAGGACAAAACCATTTAATGGGTAAATGGGTTAAATGTATAGTATCAGGTCTTTCGCCTGCCTTCATTTCATCCATATTATGAGCATCTCTAAAGAATGAATCCCAATCGTGACGTGTGGGAAATTCATCTTTTGTTTCAGTGGCTCGTACACGAAAACCCTCATGAAAACCGGATATTTTCAAAGTACAACCATCCAAACGATTGAGGGCGGAATTTAAACGTGCACGATCATCTAGTTCTGCATCGAAACGTATAAAATCCAAAGTACTTTTCGATACCTGTAGGACACAGAAATTTGATTAAATTCAATTTTTTCATATTTTCTTTCGCAATTAATCGAAATTTCGTGTCTCACCTTGAGCACTAGAAACTTGTCGGGTTTCATAGCTTGACTTAATTTCTCCATAATATCTAAATTGGAAATGGATTTGCCCGTTTTATAGGAGGGCAAGGCCACAGAAATTTTCATCTTGGCCACCGGCTTAAGATAAAGACTGTGCGGCAGATATAAAGGAACACAGTCTGCGACATGTTGTATAGTCTGGATATTGATCATTTTTGTAATTGTTTCATATATTTACAGCAGCAACATATATTGTTGATGGTTTTTCAACAAATTTTGTTTTTTGTTTAACAAATATATATATTTTTTTATAATTTATATTAGAAATAGAATTAATAAAGTTATATATGAGGCAAAAAAAAGGTTAAAGAAAAAAATGAAATGAAAATAAGTATATAATAGTTTCTGAATAAAAAAACAAATGTTTAATATTGAAAAATCCTAAAATTCTTAATTTAAATTGCTTAAAAACTAATAAATTAACAAATTTTTTTATATTTTTCTTTGATACTGCCGTCTAATATTAAGAAATGTATAAATTTTCATTAAGACACGCCAGCCCAGCACACAAAACTCTACTCTAAAAAAAAATTAGAAATTTCTTTCAAAGTCTTTTATTTCTTTTAATTTTAATAATTCTTTAAAAACTTCAAGTCCTTTTAATAAAACACTTTATTTATTATTGATATTTTATTAGTTATTTTCTAAAAAGTTCTTAATTTAAAGAAAATTTTTTATTTTTCCACAGAAATCTAAGAAAATTTGCAAAGAAATGAAAATGTAAAATGCCGTACAGAGCTAAAAGCCGATACAGCTTAATTTGACGGCGTTAGGTTGTGGGCCGTCGCCGTTACAAAATTTAAACGTCATGGTCACTTATCTAAATGTCTCTCTTAAGCTAAAAGATTTTTGATTAAGTTAGTAAAAAAATCTTTAAAAAATTAAATAAAAAAATTAACATTTAACATAGTCAATTTGATACCTTGGCAATGCATTAAACATTATTAATAACTTTTTACTTCGGCCAAAGACGTCGATGATTTTGCTACGGCAAACATTTTCTGACAAAGCCACACTGCTACAAAAATTAGTAGTACATAATAGAGTTGCATTTTTACTCAAAGATATGGCAACTTTATAATTTTCTTATTTAAATACTAATTTTTACAACTGAGTTAGTTGAAATGGCGGTAAATAAGCTTGAGTGGTTGGTTTTTTAGAGAAAAATTAAGTTTCCGTGAAAAGTTGTATGAAAAACTACAATTAAATGAAATTAATTACAGGAAAAGTGTTGTTTGAGTGAAATGAAAGTTTTGTTATTGTTTTAAAGTAAAGTGTTGTGTTGTTTATTTACATATTGTTATTTTTTTTTGTCATTTCTATTTGCTGCTGGCAGCTACTGTGAGAAATTATTAAAATTTGTAAAAAAATTTTATTTTATATAGTTTTATTGAAAAGAAAAGTTGTTTGAAGTAAATTTAATGTGTATTTAAGAGTTAAGTTGAAAAATTAAAGTTTTAGTTTAAAGTTTTAAGCGTAAATTTAATAAAAGTAAACGAAGAAAAAAGTGAAAGAAAATTTGCAAATAAATAAAAAGAGTTGGTGGCAGAGGCTGTCAGCAGATTTAAGGTACGTGGGTTTTAGCTATAACATAATTATTGTTTGCTTACATCTTTTGTGTAACTAGATTAAAAGACACCACAACTGTTGCCACTGGTGCAGCTTTATATGCCAAAGATTGTAATGAAATGTTTATAGTTCAAATGTTCCTTTGCTCTTTAAAACAAATGTACTTGTCTCCGTCTGTATAATGAAGCTTCTTATCTCCGGGTTATTTCCATGTACCTGTTTCGCTTAATATATACTTCCATTGCAACCTGCATTTAGGCTTTTTCTGCAGGTTAAAAACTCTGTGAAGAAGCAGCTTCGCCTATGAGATCTTTGTAATGTAGAACGACAGACTGTTTTCTACTAAATGGCGGCTCCATTTAGTTTCCCCTTGAGCAGAAATCTTAAAACTGAATGTTTCAACAAACTAGAAGGCTGAACCTGTCACTTTTTCTTTTTTTTTGTTTATCAGCCGTTTTTTGTGATAAAACAGTTTTCATTAAAACCGGTAATGCAGTGTCAGTGGAGGAGGAAACAGCTTGGTTTCTATAAATCTATTTTCGAATAATCGAACAATCGACTTTTTGTCGAAAAAAATTGTTTCCAAAAACTCGACTATCGAGAAAAATGAAAAATGTCAAAAAGTCGAAAAAAACATCGAAAAGTCAAAAAAAGTACTAAAAAGTCGAAAACTCGAAAATAGTAGAACAAAATCAAAAATAGTCGAAAATTTTAAAAAAGTGGAAAAAGAGTCAAAAACTCTACAGTAGTCGGAAAGTCGAAAAAACGTCGAAAAGTCGAATAATGTCGAAAAAAGTAGTAAAAAAACTAGTCGAAAAAGTCGAAAACTCGAAAATAGTAGAAAAAAGTCAAAAATAGTCGAAAGTTTTAAAAAAGTGGAAAAAGAGTCAAAAACCCTAGATTAGTCGGAAAAACACGAAAAAAAGTAATAAATAAGTCGAAAATAGTAAAAAAGTCGGGAAAAGTCTAAAATTTATAAAATACTAAAAGTCGAAAAGTCTAAAAGTCGGCTTTTTACTAAATGAAAAAAGTCGAAAAGCTGAAAAATCAACTTTGCATAAAATGTAAAAAGACGAAACGGCGGCTTTTAACTAAATGCAAGAGGTCAAAACGTCGACTTTTCATTTCAACTATAGAACCCTATATAACTAACTAACTAACTAACTAACTAACTAACTAACTAACTAACTAACTAACTAACTAACTAACTGACTAACTGACTAACAAACTAACTAACTAACTAACTAACTAACTAACTAACTAACTAACTAACTAACTAACTAACTAACTAACTAACTAACTAACTAACTAACTAACTAACTAACTAACTAACTAACTAACTAACTAACAAACTATCTAACTAACTAACTGACTAACTGACTAACTGACTAACTGACTAACTAACTAACTAACTGACTGACGAACTAACTAACTAACTAACTAACTAACTAACTAACTAACTAACTAACTAACTAACTAACTAACTAACTAACTAACTAACTAACTAACTAACTAACTAACTAACTAACTAACTAACTAACTAACTAACTAACTAACTAACTAACTAACTAACTAACTAACTAACTAACTGACTAACTAACTAACTAACTAACTAACTAACTAACTAACTAACTAACTTACTAACTAACTAACTAACTAACTAACTAACTAACTAACTAACTAACTAACTAACTAACTAACTAACTAACTAACTAACTAAGTAACTGACTGACTAACTGACTAACTAACTAACTAACTAACTAACTAACTAACTAACTAACTAACTAACTAACTAACTAACTAACTAACTAACTAACTAAGTAACTAATTAGCTAACTAACTAACTAACTAACTAACTAACTAACTAACTAACTAACTAACTAACTAACTAACTGACTAACTGACTAACTGACTAACTGACTAACTGACTAACTGACTAACTGACTAACTGACTAACTGACTAACTGACTAACTGACTAACTGACTAACTGACTAACTGACTAACTAACTAACTAACTAACTAACTAACTAACTAATTAACTAACTAATTAACTAACTAATTAACTAACTAACTGACTAACTGACTAACTAACTAACTAACTAACTAACTACCTAACTAACTAACTAACTAACCTAATGAATAACAAAGTAAGATAAAAACAGCTGTTTTTCAAACGGATTTGTTTGTTTTTGACATTTTGACATATATTATATAGTGTCACAGGGTATACAAAGATGTCACGAGTAAAAATCTATTTCCCTCTCTTTCGCACAAAACGAATTCAATGATTTTTTTCAGCTGTATTTTATATACCTCTTCTCACCAAACAATTTTAAAATCAAACAAATGCTGATTTTAGACTTTTTCAAATGTCAAAAGTGACATATCTGTATACTTTGTGATAGTGTTTTCGTGTCAAGTCGGCTTTTCAACTTACCCTTTTGTACTTTTTAAAGGAAACATTTACTATTACTGAATGAATTTCATTGTTTTTTTTTGGCTTTATTATTTTATTTCTCTTATCTTTTCCATTTTTTCAATAAGTTTTATTCCCAATTGTTGTATTTAGTAGTAATTTTTTTGTTGTATTTTCTTACTATTTTATAGTGTGGTGAATTTGTTGAGTTTCTTTCTTATTATTGAAGGGGAATTTTGAAATCTGTTTTTAAGGTAAGTTTTAATTACAATCTCTTTAATTTATTTTTTTATAATTATGGGGGTAACATTTGTTTGTGTTGGAATGTTTATAATTAATAATTTTGTGTTTTGGGAAAAAAAGTTTTACTTTTTTTTTTGGTAATAATTGGGTCTTAATTATAAACTAATTTAAATACTTAACATAAGAATTGTTTTTTTTTTAATTTTTTTGCTTTTAGTTAAATATACTAAGTAGTAGGAGGAGGGAGATTAATACAATAGAATACAAAGTTGTTTTCGCCACTTTTGAGGGGGGGTGGGGGAAAATGCATATGTCTTAGGTGATATTTTTAAACAGTTTTCTTATAAATGCATTTTGCGTTTTTTCTTTTCTTTTTTGTTTGGTTTCTTTAAGATTTTAAGTTAATAATTGTCTTAATTCATATACAATGTTAATAATATGTTTGTGTAAGTGTTTTTTTTTATATTAAATTTTTATTTAATTTATAAATTTGATACGTTTTTAAACGATATAGATGCGTTGCTTAGCACGTCACTTTTTTGTTTTAATCAATTTGAACGTGGGATTATGTTTCCATTTGAAATATTTTTTTTTCATTTTTTTAACATTTTTCAAAATATATTTTTAGATTTTTTTCCTTCTAGTTTAACAACTTAATTTAATAATTAAAAAAATTAAACTTAATTAAAAAAAAATTATAGATAAATGAAGCTTAAGTTGTTATTATATTTAAATATAATTTATGTTTTTCTTTTTTTCTTTTGTCATTATTTATCATTATTTTAAATTATAATATTAATTCATGAGTATTTTTTATTGTATAAGTGTGTGTTGTTTGGTTTTGTATGTATACAAATTATACATTTTTTGTTTTTTTTTAATATTTTTCATATGTTTGTTTGTTGGTTTTACTTCCGGCCACAGAAATTATTGCATCATCTTGTTGCAAAAGATAATGTCAAACAGCTTAAAGTTGTTATTGTTGTTGCTGTGGTTGTTGATAATAATGATGACAGTTGTGTTTTTAAATTACGGCAAAATAATAAAAATGTTAGTGTTAATTGTAACCAGGATATTCGTTGTTTCACTAGGCTGTTGGAGGCTGTGTTACGTGACTCTTCTAATCCTGGGCAAAAGTGTAATTTAATATTTTTTCTTTTTTTGTTAAATGTTTATAACAAACTCACCTCCTATGAAATTTAATTGATCATCATTTATGGTTGCGATACCGGGATGTAATTTGATTTCTGTAAAGAGATATATGCATATAATAAGGGAATTTTTGATTTATTTCAACTCTATGATCTTCGTTATTGTTGACTTTATGATCAATTATAAGTTTGATATATAAAATTGACTTTAAAGTTAATTCTATAGCCGACTATACTGTCAACTCTAAAGTAAACTCTATAGACGAATTATCGACTTATGGATCAAGACTGTAAACGACTTTATGATCGAGACTATAGTCGTTTTTATAACAGAGCTTAAAATCGATCGTCCGCTCTATGATTTACACTAGAGTGGACTCTATGTTCAGGTCTATAATCGTCTTTATGATCGACTACAAAATCACTGTACGATCATGTCTGTGATCGAATCTATAGTCGACTCTATAATCAAGTCTATAGTCGTCTCTATGATCGAGTCTAAAATTGACTCTGTTATCGTTTCTGTGATCAACTCTGTAGTCTGCTCTTTGGTAATCTCTATAACGAACTCTTTAATTGATTATAGAGTCGATAATGTGTTCGACGGCTCTATGATTTACTCTATAGTAGACTCTATGATCAAGTCTATTTTCGTCATTATGATCGACTTTATAGTCGACTCTACGTTAATTTCTATGATAGAGTTGACTCTACGATCAAAGCTATATTCAAAGCTATGATCGACTATAAAATCGCTTTACGATCATGTGTGTGATCTAATTTATAGAAGACTTTATGTTCAATTCTATAGCCGTCTTTATAATCGAGTCTAAAGTCGACTCTGTTATTGTTTCTGTGATCAACTCTACAGTGGGATCTTTGATAAACTCCAAAATTATCTCTTTAATTGACTATAAAGTCGGTAATATGTCCGACCGTTCTATGATTTACTCTAAAGTCGACTCTATGATCAGGACTAAAAAGGTCTCTTAGATCGACTATAAAGTTAAAGTACGATCATGCCTGTGATTGAATCTACAGTCGACTCTTTAATCAAGTCTAAAGTCGCCTCTATGATCGAGTCTAAAATGGTCTCCATTAATCGTCATTATGATCGACTAAACGATCATTTCTATAATCGATTCTATAGTCGACCCTACGATCAAGTTTACAGTCAATTCTATGATCATGGTTTACTCTATGATCGATTCTAGAGTCCATTCTACGATCAATCAATAGTTGTCTATATGATCGCGACTATAGCCGATTCTTTGGTAGTCTCTATGTTCGCTATATAGTAAAAATTATTATCTACGATGTACTCTATGATCTAGTCTATAGACTAGCCAATGATTGAGACTATAATCAAATCTTTGGTTGTCCCTTTAATCGACTTTATAGTCGGTTCTTTGATTTAATATATAATGATCTATAGCGTCGACGATATGATCGAGTCAACTTTGTGATCAAGTCTATAGTCGTCTCTATTATCTACTATAAAGTTGACTTTAGAATCAAGTTTATAATCGCTCATATTGTCTACTCTATGATCGGTCGACTTTCTGTTTAAATCTAAAGTCGAATCTATGATCAATTCTTCCCTCAAACCTATAGTCGATCAACTTTATAAACCACCTTATAGTCGGTTTTACGATAGACTCTACTTACCATACAATCTCAGCGTGCCCTCGGCTCTTCCCAAAGAATTCGTGCTTACACAATGATATGTACCAACGTCGGAGGGTGAAAATGAGCGAACGGTCAAAAGCATAACTCCTCTATAGCCGTCTCGTTTTTCTGTTATGGCATATTTGGGACTAAGAAAAGATATCTTATATTAACTTCCTTAAAAGAAAATATTAATTCAACCACTTACCCATCTAATAACATTTCGGGTCCTGGTTGTCCCGTTTCCAAACTATTGCTAGAAACACTAGCAAAACCACTAGGTGTACGAGCACCCTTAAGCCAATATGAAACCGGTGAGGGAGAAGCTTCTACATGACATTCCAGCTGAACATCAGAGCCGAGTGGAGTGCCAAGCAATTGACTGGGTGCACGAACCATGGGAGCAACTGGAGAGGAAAGAAAATTTTGATAAAAAACTAAAAGTTATAAAATCAAAAGGTGTTACTTACACTGCACACTTAACGACACCCTTTTACTGACCGCTGGCGGTACATCATTCGAAGCTATACACAAATAGGCACCCATTTGTCTTCTCTCCAAACGCACCAGTTTTAAGGCAGCACCCTGATAAGATTCCACTAGAAACATAAACAATAGATCAATTAAAAACAGAGAACACATTTGTTGTTAATCTTACCATACACACCTCTCATCAACTCCCGACTGCCGGGTTTACGCAACAGAATCATTTCACCATCCTCACGACGCCAAGTAACACGAGGCTGAGGATTACCAGTAGCTTTACAGATAAGGGTAGCATCTTCTCCCTCTTGAACGGCCAAGTCAGAGGAAGATTCTTCGTTAATAATATCGGGAGGAACTGGAAGTGTAAATGTTGTTAATTTTGAATTCGTCAAAGTTAATATATCGAATATTACCTTGTACATCTATACAACCCACTTGTTTCTTCATGGGACTGGTATTTATTTGGCACATATAACAGCCACGATCACTTTCTCTTAATTTACTGATTTTCAACTTCCATGTATGCATATCCTCATGCATAACACTAATGCGAGCATTATGCGTTACCACGCGACCTTGTAATGCTAAAACTGTTTGATCGGAAGCTCTTAGCCAACCCACCTAAGTAAATTCGATAAAATTTAAGAAATCAAGAATTCATACAACTTAATTTGATTTTCAAAGATCTTACCTTATTTTTCCCCAAATTTCTTACAGAACAGGCTAAGATTGCCTCTCTACCCGCTGGAAATGTTACATTATTTATGGTACCAATAAATTCTGGATCGGGATCTAATTGCATATTTGGCTCTAGAAGTATGGCAACAAAAAAAGTTCGTTAATTGATTTGTTATTGTTTGTGTGTGTTATTTTATTACCATTTAAATTTTGTGAAGAAGAATTTGGACATTTTGTGGCCATAAATAGGAATATGACTAATAATGGATGTATTTGTTTCATTTTTGTTGATTTGTTTTCTTTGTTAGAAATCACAGTAACTATTTTGGCATGGAGAAGTTCTCATAAAACTTCTCTTACTTTCGCTCTTCCCTTTTCTGATTCTCTAACGATCTTAACTAAGTGTTAAGTTTTTAAGATAAAGATTTGTCTTTTGGGTTGTCATGGAAAATTTGATTTAATCTGTAAAGATACAAAAAGGATGAGTAATTAAATTAGTTATAGTAATCAAGAGTTTTTATAGAAAATATTTACGTATTATAGTTTCCTGTTATTGACTCGACTTCAAGATCGAGTTCAAAATCGTCTATACACTCGATTCTATAATCTTCGTTATGTGTGAGTATGTTTAACAATAGTCGACTTTGCTCTAAAGTTTATTCTATTCATTATGATCTACTTTATAGTAGACTCTACGACCATTTCTATTATCGAGTCTATAGTCGCCACTATGATCTTATATACAGTCCATTCTTTGATCATGGTTTACTCTATGATCGATTCTATATTCCATTCTACGATCAAGTCAATAGTTGTCTATATGATCGCGACTATATATGATATCTATGTTTGACAATACTCGTCTTTGTGCTCTTCTTATTAGTGGACTATTTGCTCTATAGTCTATTCTATTCTTGAATTTTATACTCGATATTAAACTCTATATATGCTTGACTTTATACACCATTCTATGAAATTCCATTTTCTTTTTTAATATTTAAAACATAATCGAATCTACGAGTCTACTCAAAATTTTACTCTACGCTTGTTTTTATGTTCAAGTCAATAGCCGACTCTGTGGTCTTCATAATACTAAAATCTATGTTATTCTAAATAGCCGACTATATGCCCGAATCGATAGTCCACAATAGGCTCGATTCTATGTTCGAGTCAATAGTCGACTCTGTGTTCTTCATGATAGTGTACTTTATGCTATTCTAAATAGCCGACTCTATGCCCGAATCTATAGTCTACTCTATCCTCCAATTCATAGTCGACTTTATATTCGACTATATTATCTACTCTATACTCGACTCAATAGTCGACTCTGCATACTATTTAAAGTAGACGACTCTATCCCCGAATCTATCCTCGAATTCATACACGACTCAATATTCGACTATGCTTTATACTCTATATTCAATTCAATAGTCGAATAGCCCGAATCTATAGTCTACTCTATCCTTGAATTCATAGTCGTCTCTATTATCTACTCTATACTCTTCTCAATAGTCTCGAGTCAATAGTCGACTCTATGCACGAATCTATAGTCAAATTCATAGACGACTCTATACTCGACCATGTTATCTACTCTATACTCGACTAAATAGTCTCGAGTCAATGGCCAACTTTCTATGCCAATCAAAATGGCTGACTCTATGCCCGAATCAATAGTCTACTCTATTTTCGAATTCATAGTCGACTCTATACTCGACCATGTTATCTACTCTATACTCGACTAAATACTCTCGAGTCAATATCCGACTTTCTATGCTATTCAAAATGACCGACTCTATGCCCGAATCTACAGTCTACTCTATCCTCAAATTCATAGTCGACTCTATACTCGACCATGTTATCTACTCTCAAAGAGTGGGCTCTATGCTATTTGAAATAGCTCATACTCTATACCCGAATCTATAGTCTACTCTATCTTGGAATTCGTATTCGATTCTATACACGACTCAATAGTCTCGACTCTTCATAATAATGAACTCAATGCTATTCTAAATAGACTACTATACTCTAACTCTATACTCGACTCAATATTCTACTCTATGCTTGACTCAATACACTATTATTTGGTAGACTTTCTAATCGATTTCTTTATCGACATTATGATCGTATTCATAATCGATTCTTTAGCCAACTCTATGGTATACTCTAAGTTTGTCGCATTAATCGAACATATGATCTTCTTAACTCGGACTCGGTGCCCTTCTAATTGGCCAATGTTATGCTCGTTTGTCTACTAGATACTCGAACTCATAATAGACTCAATAGTCTACTCTATGCTGGACATTAGACACAGGAAAAGAATGGTCTACTTTATCTTCGATTCTCTAGACCCTTCTATGCTAGACTATGTAGTTAAATTTATAATCCACTCTATAGTTTAATTTTTATTCTGTTCTATGTTCGAGTCATTAAAAATCGAATCTATCTATTCTTTGTTTGACTCTTTGCACGACTCTGGAGTTATCCTTGTCAACTCTTTTTGATAATTAGTAATAGCTTATGTTAAATTATAAAATTTAATAAAATATATAGACTTATAAAGCTGTTTATCTATTCAATATCTATTTCATCATATCACTTTCTCTCTTAATTACTTCATTGCTTTTGAAAATAAATTCCGTTTTAAATTATGTTTAATCGTAAAAAAAGGAAACAAATTTAAATAAATTTTCAATAAATCATATTGTATATACACACAGACATAAATAGAATAGTATGTTTGTTATCTTTTTGACAAATTTGCTATTATATATGTTATATATGATTTGGGTATATACCCATATATACATATGTATATTTTAAATATAATTATTTGTTATTTGACCAGCATTTATACCACATATTTACACACAGGTATTTTAGCTATATAGATAATACAAAATATTTCCATAGATAAGACAATAGATATATAAATTTCTATACATTTATGTACATATTTTAATGCATTCATAGTAAATAATAACAATCAGATAGTTAAAAATATAATTTATAAAAAAAAATACCGTATAAAATTTACTTATATAAATTTTTCAAATAATAAAAAAAATCTATGTTTGATATATTAAGTCATTTGATATTGAAACATAAATGTAGATGACATATACTAAAACACATACATATACTCAAATTTAAAATAACATGATTACATATACTGACATTTTGAATGGAAATAATGTATCGCATAAAATGTGCAATAAAAGCCCAAAAGTTTTTGCATGCGATCAAGGATCAATTCTGGACATAGAATTGTATAAAGGCATTTTTGTATTGTCGGCTTTGTGATTGACTCCATAGTCTCCTCAGTGATCGATTCTTTGATCGTCTGTAAGTCAACTCAGTAGTTGACTATATGGCAAACTCTATATTCTACTTTTTAGTCGAAGTAATGATCGACTTAATAGTTGATGATCGCTTCCACTCCTTAGTCGACACAGCAACACTATAGTTGATATTGTCAGCGATACAATAGTCAAGTCTGTGATCGAATGTATGATCGGCTCCACAGTAGACTTTGTGATCGACTGTAAGTCAACTCTGTAGTCGACTATATGACCGAAACTTTTTAGTGAATATTCTAAGATTTTAATCGACTTAATAGTAGACTTAATGATCGATTCTACTCCATAGTCGACATAGCAACACAACAGTCAATAAACAAGACTCTACAGTCGACTATATGAACTAGTCTATAAACGAGTTTAAAGTCAACTATGTAGTAGACTTTATAGTCGACTTTATGATCTGTTCTATAGTCGACCATATGATCTATTCTATAGGCGACAATGTGTTATACGCTATAGACTTTATCGCTGTCTCTGTGATTGTCTTTCAGCCAACTCAATTGATCGGCTTAATAGTTGACTTAATGATCGATTCTACTCCATAGTCGACTCAGCAACACTAAAGTCGGGTCTGTCATATAATGTATGATCGGCTCTATAGTAGACATTGTGATCGATTCTATTCCACAGTCGACTCAGCAACACTATACTCGATCAAATGTATGATCGGCTCTATAGTAGACTCTGTGATCAATTCTATGATCGATTCTATAGTCGACTTAGTATATTATCAACTCTATAGTCATTAGCCGACATAAGACTCAACACTGTAATCGATTCTATCGTCGACTATATGATCTGTTCTATGGTCGACTATATGAAATAATCTGTAGTGTGATCTATTCTACAGTTTACCATGCGATAGACTCTATAGTTTTCTATATGATCGACACTATAGCTATGTATGATCAGCTACTATAATTGACTATATATCTACTATAATCGATTTCATAGTTAACATTGATCGATTGTGATCGTCTTAATCACTGGTTCTATACCATAGAGTCTATAGTTGAATCTGTGATTGATTCTTTAGTCGACTATGTTATTTATTCTACAGTCTACCATGCGATAGACTCTATAGTTTTCTATATGATCGGCGCTATAGCTATGTATGTTCGGCTACTATTGTTTACTTTATATCGACTATAATCGATTGTACAGTTAACTTTGATCAATTGCGATCGTCTCAATCTGGTTCTATAGAGTCTATAATCTAATCTGTGATCCATTCTAAAGTCGACTCTGTGATCAACTCTGTAGTCTACTCTATGATTGACCCTATAGCCGACATTAGGTGTACTTTACGATCAACTCAATGGTGGTAACTAATGTTGATTATTGCTCTATAGTCACTGCTTGGCTTCACGCACATTTCTGTATTCGACACTAAGTACTGCTCAGTAAACGATCTTGTTATTTTTTAAGAATTATAAGATATTTTCATTTCAGGAGTGCAGTCCTTAAAACTATTTAATGCTCTAAATGAAATCCATTAAAAAATTTAATAGTAATGATTGCATACTTTAAATGTCCTAGGTAATGTAGCTAGAAGTATTTTGATTACTTTAATATCATCAAACAATTGAGAAGATTACTCTTTATAGTACTTATTGGCTTTCGCCTAGGATGTCACAAGTTAGATTCAGATACTCCTAACTACAGGGTTTTGTATTTATCTATGTATTTTTATGTGTATGTGTAAAGTTTATGTATGTGTTTTTGGCACTTTTTGTTGCTATTGTTATTGTTGTCACTGATAAAATGTCACAAAATATAACACCAAAAAACCCATACATATACATTTAAACAAATGCATTCCTTTGTATAAACATAACTCGAACTCTCACATACATGGACATACTCCGTGACACTTAACCAAATAATATTACACTAACTATATACCAGCAGTTTTACCAAAAGTCTAAGGTATTTCTATAACATACATCTTACATTCCAACAAAGCTCCTAATTGCTTATTTAATGCATTACATATAATCAATCTAATAGAAAGTCAAATTATTACATCCAAATAATGTTGATATAATTGGTTACTTTATATACCCAATGTAATCTAGCGAGAAGTGTTTTAGTATTTCCTATTTAAAACTTAATGTATAGTTATCACAAGTATTTAAGAACTGCAGGTGTATTTTAATATATATGTACATTTGTTTGTTTATGTCTAAATATGTATATGAATTTTTGTGGGTATGTATGGAAAATCCATGACTTAGATATAGTTAGAATGGTTTACCTTCTAACACATTTTGAATTTAGATTGTAAATATGTGTCACCGCATACCATTTCACTAGTCAAATGCACACATCTACAAATACATATATACTCACACAAACACACCTTTACACATACATATTTATCTAAGTATGTTTGTATAAATGTGTATAAATTTCTACTAAAAACTTCCAATCAGTGAGAGAAATGTTAATACATAAATAATCAAAAAAGGTTTAAAGCAAAGATTTGCTTACAAAGAAAAAACAACAAAAATTCAAGGTTGGAAGGACCAAAATTTTAATTTCAAATCTTTAAACATAAATTCTAAAGCCATTTATTTAAGATAAAATTCAAACAATTCTGCTAGCTATAGTCCAGACTATAAGGACTATATAGAACAAATTGTAGACGTGACTACAGTCGAGGCTATACACGTGACTTTAGTAAATGCCATGGACAGGTCTATAATCGAGACTAAAGACTAGACTATAGTCCAGACTTTAGACTATAGTTCACACTTTAGACTATAGTTTCAAACTGTAGACTACAGTCCAGACTACATATGATTCTATAAGTATTTCAAACTAAAGTTTACAGTCTAGCCTAGACTAATAAAAGACTATAATCCAGACAGTAGACGATATTGTAGCCCAGACTGTAGTTGATACTTTAGTGCATACTATAGACGAGTCCATAGTTCAGGCTGTTGACGAGACAATGTTCTGACTATAGATGAGGCAATGGTCAAGACTATAGTCCAGATTATTGAGGAAACCATAGTCAAAACTATAAACGAGAGTAAAGTCCTGACTACTGCGGACTATATAGTCAAGACTATAGTAAAGACTATATAAGAGAGAATTTTCCATACAAGACTATAGTTTAGACTTTAGACTAGACAATAGTATAAACTGTATACGATACTATAGTTTAGACTACAGTCTAGACTACAGATGATTCTATATTTCAAACTATATATTATAGTCTAGCCTAGACTAACACAAGACCATAATCCAGACATTAGAGTACTTTAATGCAGACTATATATTGTTTATGCGACTAAAGTCCGGACTATAGATGACACAATAGTTTATAATAAAGACGAGATCATAGTACAGATATAGTCCAGACTATAGCCGAGATTATAGTAAAGGCTATGGATGGGTCAATAATCTAGACTAAAGACGAGGCTGTAGTTTAGACTTTAATCCAGACTAAAGATGACATTATATTTCAGACTGTAGACTGTAGACGAGACTATAGTCCATACTGTAGACTGTAAACAAGACTACATAAGAGACTAGACCCGGGACTATAGTTAAGACTAAAGCATAGAGTATATAAGAGAGTATTTCCAGACTACTTCAAAGACGATACAGACTACATATTCTATATTTGACTGCAGTCCAGACTACAGATATCTATATTTCAGAGTATAGATGATAGTCCAGCCTAGACTAATAGACGAAACTTTAGTGCAGACTATAGATAGGACCGTAGTTTAGGATGTTGACGGTACTATATTCCGGACTATAGCCGAGACAATGGTCTGGATTCTAGACGACAATATAGTACAGATTATTAACGAGACCATGGTCAAAACAATTAATCAGACCATTGTAAAAACTATTAACTATAAAAACTATAAACGATAGTAAAGTCCAGACTATAATCGAGACTACATTGCATAGTTCAGATTATTAAAAAGAGATTATATTTCAGACTGGACTCGTTACGAAACAGAAACTTTAAGTTTTATTTGTATTTTACATTCTTTTTTCTGAGTGTATTTTTATTTCAACTGGTCAAATACCTCAATAAATTCAAATGCTTATGAACAAATACCTCTATATATATTTAGAAATATAGAAAGTTATATGTACACATGACAAATATGATACAGTGTGGTGTTTGTATTATTCTTGTTAATGTTTATATTTTTGTTTGTGTGCGTGTGTGTATGTGTTTACAGAAAGAAAACCTACAGTTCTGGATCCTAGTCCAGGATCTAAATATATCTAAAATTTGCCTTACATTTAAAAAGATATAAGTTTCCTATTTACTTGGAGATCTAAAATTAATCAATGACTACTCTTTAGATTACTTGGAGATACAAAAGTAAATAACAATGTTCATTAAAAAACTTAAAAACATTTTAGTCAAAATTTGTTTGTCTAAAAGAACTTCATGGTCTATGACTTAATATACAAACATATGTATGTGTGTCCAGCAAGTGTTAGTTAGAATATTTGTATTTGTCGTATTTGATTGAGTATGCTTATGTGTGTGTGTGAGTGTGTATGTATATATTTTCCATTTGTAGACCGGAAATTGTTATGCATTTTTGAAAAAGTTAAACCTTTCATCAAAATCGTACATGTGTAGCATCCATGAACATATTGCATTCATTTCAAGTTCTACAATTACACTCTCACTTCACACATGTTGTGTTACTTATACCAACACATTCATCACCTTTAATACAAACAGGACATTGTATTATATTGCATTTTATTGTGCGATGAAAAGGAGGAAAAATAGAAAAATATTTTCAAAAATTTTTTATTTCCTTAGTATGTCCCCTCTGTATGGCATTTCTACCATTAATCTTTATAACAATTCATTTTTCTGTTTTATTATGTTTTTTTTTTAATTTTTCTTCTCATTTCTTTTATAAATGTAAAATAACCTGTTATTTATTAAATTTGCTATGTTTCATTTGTTGTTGTTTTTTTATATATAATATTTATCATGTTGAAAAATTTGTTTATTTTTAATAATATTATATAGGCAAATGTATTGTTTTGTTTAATTGCAATTTGTTTTAACAAATGTTTAAATATTTGTCCTTTTTTTGGTTTGTTATTTGGAAATATTTTGATTTATGTTTGTTATAATTTAAGAAATGTTTGTGAAAAGTAAATAAATGTAATGAAGAAAACTAATACACAAAATAAAGGAAACAGTTCTGCAAAAACCTAAACTGATCGGGAATAAAACTGAACTAGATCTGAACTAGAACTGAACTAGAACTGAACTAGAACTGAACTAGAACTGAACTAGAACTGAACTAGAACTGAACTAGAACTGAACTAGAACTGA
>NC_060952.1:93176969-93180471 GCF_022045245.1 Lucilia cuprina | reverse complement strand
GTTCTAGTTCTGTTCTAGTTCTGTTCTAGTTCTGTTCTAGTTCTGTTCTAGTTCTGTTCTAGTTCTATTCTAGTTCTGTTCTAGTTATGTTCTAGTTCTGTTCTAGTTGGGTTCAAGTTCGGTTCTAGTTCTGTTCTAGTTCTGTTGTAGTTCTGCTCTAGTTCTGTTCTAGTTCTTTTCTAGTTTTGTTCTAGTTCTTTTCTTGTTCTGTTCTTCTTCTGTTTTTGTTCTGTTCTAGTTCTGATCTAGTTCTGTTCTAGTTCTGTTCTGGATCTGTTTTAATTCTATTCTAGTTCTGCTCTAGTTCTGTTTTTCAATAGTTATTATGATAGTCTTGTGAATTTTATGATTGACGACAAAAATATCCTAACTTACTTAGGTCTTCCTAAGTTCTTCAATAACTTTCTTATTACTTTTCTTTCTTTGCCAAAGTCCTAATTATTTTCTCATTTTATTTTTTACTTTTCTCAGGTTCATTTTGTTATTTCTTCTTGTCTGCGGTATACTTTTCCATCTTATTAAATACCCATAATATACGTATGTATCTCTGTTTGTAAGAAAATATGTTGCTGTTTCTAAGTAATTTTAAGCATTTGATACTATAATTTTGGGGGGTTGTTTTAATTCAAATTAGTTGTGCCCAACAACAGAAACTTGATAATTAATTTATTATGAAAAAACAAAAGCCCACAAACATTTTTGTAGGGAGGCTGCATTAAGTGGTATTATGACATTTGAAAATTATTATCATATTATTGGCTCTTAAGTGGGATAAAAGCAAAGGTGTTTTTCCCAAAAAAAAGAAATAAGTTTGATGTGTGTTAAGCTTCAAATTAACACAAAATGAGAAAAATATTGTTAAATTAAAAAGCAGTTAAAAATATCGTCAAAATATTCAACAAATAATAACAATTTAAAGAAATTAAAAAAAAAAAACTTTTACTCTTTAAAAACCCAAAAGGCTTAACATCAAATTTACTTTAAGAAAAGTTTTATTCAAACTTTTTATAAACTTAATTTAATTGATATTTAAAGCATTTTTAACTTTTTTCAATTTTGTAATCTTTATTATTATTCACTCTTTTTTCTCTAAAGTAAATATTTGTATAGTTTCTATCTATATTTGTCATTTTCTATGTTCGTAGTAATTTCTAAGAATATTATTGTTAATATACAGACAATTTGGTATTTCCTAATCGGAATCCCAATTGAGTAATAATCATCTATTAAACATACATAAAATAGTCAAATAACAAACATTTTCTCAATTAACTTATGTCGTTACGATTACTACTATTACATATAATCTACACAACTGTTGGGTAAGGGAGAAGGAAACTTCTTAATGAACCAATAAATAACAGAATACAATTTAAAAATATAGTAAGAACATTTTGTTGTAGTTCAGTTCTAGTTCAGTTCTAGTTCAGTTCTAGTTCAGTTCTAGTTCAGTTCTAGTTCAGTTCTAGTTCATTTCTAGTTCAGTTCTAGTTCAGTTCTAGTTCAGTTCTAGTTCAGTTCTAGTTCAGTTCTAGTTCAGTTCTAGTTCAGTTCTAGTTCAGTTCTAGTTCAGTTCTAGTTCAGTTCTAGTTCAGTTCTAGTTCAGTTCTAGTTCAGTTCTAGTTCAGTTCTAGTTCAGTTTAAGTGCAGTTTTTATAATTAAATTCTTGAATTTTAATAAACTTTTACTATAAAATTAAATTCTTGTAATTTTTTTTTTGATTATTTGATTTATCACATTTTTCCCTTTAAAACCCCTAAAAACCATTTACCCCAAACAAATAATAAATTTTTAAAAACGAATTGATAACAAATATATCGTATACATTTCACAGATCAAGAAAAAATAAAGCATAAAGTAAAAAATAAGCTAAAATACATATTCCCTCCTATCAATGTCATCAGCATTAACGAACAATTGCAATAACAACATCTGTAGCAAAAAACAACAACATCTCACCATCAAATTGCAATACATTCAGAGATGAACAGGAGTGAACAACAATACTTAATAGCAACAAAACATATTAAAACACAATATGTATGGAATGAACAAGACAAGAGAGCAAATGAATGGATAAATATGTTTGCGTGTGTATATTTTTGGTTTGACTGTGTGCAAGTATTTGAAGTTTATTACAGAAAAAATCTAGAAAACTTTGTAGAAATAAAAGAAATAGAAATTGGAGAAAAAAATAATTTAGATTTTTTTCACACATAACGAACGGCAAAAATGGGGGAAAAAGAATTCACTGCATTTTACAATGCGTTGTTGAATTACAAACAGTAAAGAGAGCGTGAAATGTACAAAACAAAATGAATAAATGAAAGAAGAAACAAAGCAACACTCTTTACATTATAAAGGCAACTAACTGACAAGAATAAAATACAAAAAAAAAAAAAAAAAAATACAAATATTCCTGTGCTCGCTCACAGGATTTCACACTCACAAACACATGAAAACAATTTTTAAACAAAAAGAGACTTTTATAGGAAATAACAACATCAAATAGCAGCATTTTGCAACAAACACGAAAAACAAAAACAACAGCAGCAGCAACAATAAAAGCCCACAAAACAGTTAGTCATTTGGCAAAAAGAAACATAAAAAATAAACAATCCTTTTGGATCTGTGAGGAAGGAATGAAAGATGGGAGTAAGACCAAACAAATACAAAGGAAATAGTGAAGAATTTTAAATCCAGTTGAGTACAAAAATAAATTCCTAACAATTGTCATTTTGCTGTTGTCTTATTGTTGCTGCAATACAAATAAACAACAACAGTTATCAGTTGTTTATAGGTTTGTTTTTCTCTTTCTTTGGCAATTTCATTAAAAAAGGATAATTCTTTTGTTGTTATTGTAGTTGTTTTAATCTCATTTTGATGCATTTTTAGATTGTTGTTTTTGTCCTTCTAACATTTATTGCGTGTTGTCCTTTATGGTTGTTTTTATTTTCACATTTAACCGGAAATTAATTACTTATTTCAGAGATTGTTTTTAAGAGGAGAGGGTGAGGAGGAGGAATATTTTATTTTTAATGAAATATTTGAGTAAAGCAATGAAGAAACTCCCTTTAAGAAAGAAGAAATTTCATTTTAAACTAGGTTTAGTAGAAAGAACTGGACAACAGAAAAGGAATTTCATTATATTAGTGCATTTGGAATGTTTTAAATTTTAAGGACAATGTGGACGAGGTTTAACAAAAAAATGTTTAATTGTTTATTTTAAAAAGAAAAAGGGGGCAGGAGTTAACAAAACGCATACAATTTTTGGAGCAAATACTTCACTAGGATAACTAACTAACTAACTAACTAACTAACTAACTGACTGAATAACTAACTAACTAACTAACTAACTAACTAACTAACTAACTAACTAACTAACTAACTGAATAACTAACTAACTGACTAACTAACTAACTAACTAACTAACTAACTAACTAACTAACTAACTTACTAACTAACTAACTAACTAACTAACTAACTAACTAACTAACTAAC
>NC_060952.1:93172893-93176869 GCF_022045245.1 Lucilia cuprina | reverse complement strand
GAACTGAACTAGAACTGAACTAGAACTGAACTAGAACTGAACTAGAACTGAACTAGAACTGAACTAGAACTGAACTAGAACTGAACTAGAACTGAACTAGAACTAGGAATCGAATAATACTTTGATAAGAGAAGAAGAAAATTTTAAATCTTCTTTAATCGGATATTATCGTTTACGGGAATAACCATGCAAATTATTAAAACTATCAACCTTAAAGTTAATACCAAAATTATAAATTTTATGTTGTTTTATGAACGCTTTTGCGAAAAAAAATAAACTAACAAAACAATATTGTTCATACGCCTGCATGCACTAGTTTGTTGTTGCTTCGCTCCTGCCATATAGCCAGTAGCGGAGTAGCATTGGCTGGCAAACAAAGTGTCATGCCATTTTACTAAGTCAAGTGGTCGAATAAGGAAGATGCGGCAGGACATTATCAGTATTATCCTCCATCGTCGGAGTGTTATCAGTAAAATATATAAATGGGCAAATGAACAAAACAAAAAACAAAATAAACGCACAAAAATTTCCTGCAGCAATAATAACAACTATTTTTCCCTGTCAATGTATACATACATACATACATACATACATACATACATACATACATACATACATACATACATACATACATACATACATACATACATACATACATACATACATACATACATACATACATACATACATACATACATACATACATACATACATATACAGTCTCATTTGTATGTATATGTTTTTGTTTATGCCAAAAGAGTGCATATGTGTGCATTGTCTGTTTACAAGTGAATATGTTGTTGATGCTGCTTTTGCTGCTGCTGCTGTTGCTGTCATTGTTGTTGACGACAAAAGCAAGTCATGTGTAAACGCATTTTAAAGAAAAATCTTCTTCGTTTTTCCTCTTCCACCAAACATTCATCCAGCCTTCTCTACAACTACGACGAAATTTCCCTTTTTTACCGGTTACTTTTTTGTTGTTTTTTTGATGATGCTCTTTTTCTCTCGTCTGTCTATTTTGCCATCTATAAACACTTGCATGAAGTGGGTGTTCGTAGTTGTTGTTTGTTGCAGTAGTTGGGATGCAGTTATAGTGTTTATGGCCAAAAGTTTGAGTATGAGTACTTGTTTCTAAGAGAGTAAGAGGCTAAAGGACATATTTTTTTGTATTTTTTGTTGTTGTTATCTTGTTGTTTTTACTATTATAACTGTATAAAATGAATGTAGCGAATATTTACATATACAATTACATAGTCATGTACATTTACTGTTACATGTGTAAACTTTGTAGTTGTTGTTTAGGGCACTTCAGTTTTTTTTTTAATTGTTGTTGTTTTTGTAGCCTTAAATAGCATTGTGTCGCCACAGGATATAGTAGTTGTTATTATGTTGTTTTTTTTTTAATGTAGAAGAGTGTGAGTATGTTTGTTTGTTGGTTCGTGGGTTTGTTAAGTTTCTTTTTTTTACATAACTTGTTAAGGTAAGTCTTTTTTTTATAAATGTAGCTGTATTTACATATACATTTGTATGTATGGTTTTTGTGTTTAAAAGATTACAACATTGTATAGTCGTCTTATATATACAATTATTTGTTGTTCTTTTTTTTAATAATTTTTTGATAATGCATTCGAGGCTTACTTGAGCAGAATGAAAACGTTTAATGTCAGAGATTAAAAAAAGATCAAACGAGATGGAAAAAAAACATGCAAATGGTAGAGAATAACATGTAATTAAGCAATCGTTCTTTGGGAGTTTAAAACTTCGTTATAGAAATACATACATATTTATAAGAAATAAAATCTTAAAAAAAAATTTAATATTTTTTTTTTTTTTAATAATTGCTTCAAATTGGTAATAAATTTTTCATTATTTGTTACTAGAACTAGAACTAAATTAGAACTGAACTAGAACTGAACTAGAACTAAACTAGAACTGAACTAGAACTGAACTAGAACTGAACTAGAACTGAACTAGAACTGAACTAGAACTGAACTAGAACTGAACTAGAACTGAACTAGAACTGAACTAGAACTGAACTAGAACTGAACTAGAACTGAACTAGAACTGAACTAGAACTGAACTAGAACTGAACTAGAACTGAACTAGAACTGAACTAGAACTGAACTAGAACTGAACTAGAACTAGAACTAGAACTGAACTAGAAATGTATAGTACGAATATTTTTGTATGTTACAAATATAAGCACAAACCCAATATATCCCCCCAACTAAAGTGGTGTAGGGTATAAAAATGCCTATATTTATTTAAGTGATTTAATAAAATTATATTCTTCTAGCGATTATTCGTTTAAAACTATTGATGTATTTAATAGAAATTCGTTTGTAATCCTAAGAATATTTTTCTATTTTAAGTTATTTTTTTTTCTACTCAACTTTTATAAACTTTAGTTTAATTTTAATATTTATTTAGTTTCTTACATATTTATGGTATTTTTAACAAAAACCAAAAAAAAACACTTAAGTTTTCTTTTAAGTTGGATTTCAATTAAAAAATCCCAACACTTACCTAAAAACATATTTATTGATTTTATGTAATATTTTTGTTATGAGCCCACACCAGCCACCTCCTAAACCCTTAAAGCTTTTTAGTCTAATTGAATTTATGTTGTAGGTGTTGACGTCCATTTCCATATCCGGTGAAAAGTTTCGAACAAACTTTTCTACTTTAGTTGCTCATACGCCCCGTGTGGCTCTCCCTCTCCTTTTACTAATATAGTTAAGGTACATAAACAAAAAAATAAATTACTTGGGGAAACACTTTGGCAACGAAAGAAGAAAAAAAGAACGAACCATGAAAATCCCCCTCTTAAATAAAAGTTTAAAAGAAAATCAGCAAATAATAGTGGCAACACGCAAACTACCAAACATTGTTGTTGGTTTTTTAATTTTACATACGATGCTGTTTTAATTTTTTTTTCTTTTTTTTTTTGAAAAAGGTGAAAGCAAATGCAATTTTTATAAAACACACACTTTACAAATATTTGTTTGCATACAATACAAACACACACACGCTTACACTCCTTTATACTCATACATCCTTTAACAAATACTTGAGGTCTTTAGCATGAATTTTTTGCATATGTACATATATAGGTATGTGTGTACCTTTTAATAACTCTTCTACCCCCCTAACCACCAACTCACTCCCTTTTCTCACTCGCTCTTCTACTATTTAAAAAGGCTGTAACAGTTACAAGCAACTTTCATAGGAACCGGATATTGCTATAAAATGTGTAAGAGTCTTTTGCAATTGTACTTATGTTTGCTGTTGTAGTTGTGGTAGCATTATATTTTTAATAGTGATAAAATATGTGTATGTATATGTTGGCTATTCTTAACTTTAGTTACTGTAGCATTTTGTGTTTTTTTTTTTTTTTGCTCTTTCCACATTTTTATTTTAACCCAAAAGTAAGATTTACTTTCATAAATGCTGGCCCAATCTCTGGCAGTTATTTAAGACTTAATGTAGGGATAGGAAAGGGCTTCTACGTGGTAGAACGTGTGGTTTTAGTTTTGCTTTGCAATTGTATGTGTGTGTGTGAATATTAATTTTGCGTCAAATATTGTTAAATAAATGAATTTTACGTATGTACGTACGTAAGTTTGTGGGAGTGATTATAAATGCGGTTTATCCTTTGAATGAAAAAAATATTGTTTCAAATTAATTTTTAGGGATTATTAAAACACTTTGTCGGTTTGTCTTAATGTTTGTAAGTATGCTTGTAAAGAAAATAAAATGTTGAAGTTTTGTGCAATTTTCTGGTTGGACAGGTAAGAATTTAAAGATTTGAAATGATTGTGCTATTAAGTAATTAATAGGTAATCTTTAATAGAGAGAAGTATGAACGGAAGTAGAACTGAACTAAAACTGAACTAGAACTGAACTAGAACTGAACTAGAACTGAACTAGAACTGAACTAGAACTGAACTAGAACTGAACTAGAACTGAACTAGAA
>NC_060952.1:93171455-93172793 GCF_022045245.1 Lucilia cuprina | reverse complement strand
CTAAAAGGGGAATTTTTGATATTGCAGATATATATACATTTACAATAATGATATTTATTTTATTCCATTACGATGAGGGTAGCGAAGCACACTGGGTATAGCTAGTAGTTTATAAAGCTTTTCATACTTCCTGGCTACATGCATTTATTATGCTTGTAGATGTTCAGCACCTAGACTTCTTCTTCTTCTGTTCCTTTATAAGTTCATTCATAGTTTGTTGCCTACAAAGACTTTAAGTTGCGAACAAGTATGAAAAAAAATCTTTTGTTTTGTTTTCAGTTGTTCATTTTGTTTTTCTTTCTTTCGTCTGCTTCTCTTTTACTCTTTATTTAATGTTGTAATTTTTAATGACATTCAGATGCAAATACAGAAAAAAATGTAATAATGGAGTTGAAAAAAAGATTTTACCAAGATATGAACATTAAACGGCTGTGAGTAAAGATGTTGTTGGGGCTAGAACACAAAAAAAAGAGCAAGAAAAAGCTTACAAAACTAACACAGACTCTCATTATTAAATACACAGAGAACATAATAATTTAATTGCTTTCGTTCTAGATTACAAGAGATTTTACTGTACAATGATTGCTTCTATTACATTTTCGGTAGTTTTTCCAAATTAACTAAATTGTATAATTAAAATGATTGTACAAATCAATTCAATCAATATTTCTCTCAGTGTACATATGTATGTATGAGTTAACTTAAATACATATGAATATAAAACTAAAGGGTAAATAAAAAAGTAGTTTCTGTGTAGAAAAACGTCTTCAAATTATTAATGTTTAATAATAGTAAAATGTAATCCATTCCATGCCTAAAAATTTCTTAAAAATAGTTTCCGAACTCACAGAAATCATTAAAAAATTCAAAGAAAATTTTTTAAATCCTTAGAAATCTTAACAAATATTTATTTATAAATTATTCTCCTAATTAATAGATTTTTTTGTCAAAACCATTAATAGTTGTCTGCCCCTAACCAATATTTGGTCACAATTGCAATATTTTTTGCGCTCTAAGTCTGTACATGAATGAAACTGCCTATATAATTGTACATTGTTAAAATGTGTGTGTGTGTAAATCTTAAGAATTTTATATTAAGTTTGTTTAATATATACAGATGGACATATATACATATCAACACACATTAACTTGTAAATACACACATCCATTAAACTCCTGTTTCAGAAGGATACAATGTATCCCTTTTAGTACTAGTTGAGATCTAGATCTGTTCTAGTTCAGTTCTAGTTCAGTTCTAATTCAGTTCTAGTTCAGTTTTAGTTCAGTTCTAGTTCAGTTCTAGTTCAGTTCTAGTTCAGTTCTAGTTCAGTTCTAGTT
>NC_060952.1:93153625-93171355 GCF_022045245.1 Lucilia cuprina | reverse complement strand
AACAGAACTAGAACAGAACTAGAACAGAACTAGAACAGAACTAGAACAGAACTAGAACAGAACTAGAACAGAACTAGAACAGAACTAGAACTGAACTAGAACTGAAATTGCCTTAAGTATAAAGCTTCCGTTGTTGATAAACTTAGTGTCAGTGTTATTATAAAATTAATAATAATAATTAATAATAAATATAATAATAATAATTAATAATAAATATAATAATAATAATAATTAATAATAAATATAATAATATCATTGTCATTGATCCTTCCTATAAGTTTGATTGTGTTATTTAGAATTATTTGCTGCATTTATATTCCTTTTCATTCTTTAATCATATCACTTTAAAAAAGCTTTGTACCTTATATAAGTTATTGTCTTAAAGTTGCCTCTATTAAATATTTGCCTCTGTAAGACCTCATAAATCAAAATTACGCACATTTGTTCAAATAAAATAATAATATTAATAATTTAAGTACAACAAATGGCAGCAGCAACAGCAGTACAATGCCAAATATTGTAGTTCATATACTGCAACAAATTTATTTCCAAAAAGATGTAATAAATCACAACACTTTATGTAAAATTAAAAAACAAAAAAAAGAAAAACACAGAAAATACAAGAAAAAGAAATTAAAAATGCAACTAAAATAACTGGCATTTTAATTTATGTTAATTGCTGAACCCATAGTGCAATAGCAAAGATGTTATGTTATGAGCATGAAAGGACTTGTAGGAAAATATAGATACATACACAATAATTATATTGCATACACTTAAATAAATTTTTTTCATTTATATGAAAGAAAAAAAAAAAATTATAAAAGTGTTGCATATGTGTTGGGGCATGTTTGTGAATGTTTGTAGATGTTTGTGTAATTATTAATTTAAACTAAAACAAAATAAGTGTAAATGTATGAGTTTTTCTTTTACTTCAGTTTTGTTCCTCTGCAGTTCTTTCTGTTTCTTCCTGAATGTGTTGGGTATATGTCTTTGTATATGTGTGTGTAATGACATGTACAATATTTTTTTGTTTTTTTTTTTGTACAAATTACTTACTTACATACATATGTGTTTATTTTTTTGTTTTGACAAAATTACTTTTAGTCCTTGTGTATAAAAGTGTTTGTGTAAATTTGTGCAAAAATACTTAGTTATTGTTTAAATATATGTATTTTTTTTACTTTTAATGTTCAATTGTTCCAAAATGTATTTGTTTAATTCTGTTTTTGGCATTTTATGCTTGAAATATTTTTTGGTTTTCATTGTTTTATTTAGTTAGTTTTTTTTTGGTAGTCCTGACCATCAGCAACACCATCATCATCATTCTCATCGTCCTCGTCATTTGGTATTGTATTTTTATTAAATTAGATTTTTGTTAAAATGTGTTTATTTGTTCAGTGAGTAGAGTCCATGTTGGTTCTAACTAAAGTATTTTCATTCTGTTATTTCTTTTTTTTCACAAACACTCATTACTGTCGAGTATGTTGTGTAATGTATGTGTAAAAGTGTGTTTGTATTATTGTATGAGTTTGTATTTTTAAGTGTATAAATTAAATGATTTTTCATTTCTCTAACACAATATGTTTTTACAGCTTTTGAAGCTTGCAAAAAAAAAAGTTTAACAAAAACAATAACATATGTAAGCAATATTTTATCATCATTTATTGTTTTTGGTTCTTTTTTTTTGCTTAATTTATTTTGCAGTGGTATAAAGGAATAAAAAGAAAATATCATTTTCATTTGTCAGAGCCTAAAAGTAGGCTTTGCTTTTAATCAAAAATATATTCAATAGTAACTGAGTTTAATAGACAAATAGATTATGAAACATAGCACAATATAATCTTTAATCTGAAACTGATCTTCCATCGTAATCTTATTTAGAAATTTAATCGTTAAACAAAAAAATTAATCGATTTTTTTGGTGAGAGCCTTAAAGTATACTTTATATTTTAAAGGATTTCGAAACTAAAAGTATGCTTCACTTTTTCTGGACAAAAGAAATATAACTTATGACATGGATACGGGATCAATAGTAACTTTTTTTAAAGTCCGATTTGAGCATCGATTGTAACTTTAATTTTGGCTTTATTGAAAGTCCAAGTTGGGCAGCGATCGTGACATTATTAAGAGTAGTAATTGAACATTGATTATGACTTTATTTAAAGTCTGAGTTTGAACATCGATCGTTCCCGAATTGTGGAGTAATCATGGTCACATTTAATGATGGTACTTTCATAAATTTAGAATCAGAATTGAAGGTCAATCAAAGTGCAATTAGTTACCTGATCGTGACTCCTTTTACAGAGCATAATGATCATCAAATATGTTTATTTAAATTAGAGTCCAAATTGAATATTGATCTTGGCTTTGTTTAATCATTTGAGCATCGTGCTCAATTGTTTTAAAGCTCCGAAATACTGAGGTTCGATTTCTAGTCTAAGCCGACTTAACTGGTCGTCACTAAACGCCCAAGTTGAATATCAATTGTAACTTTCTCGAAGTCTAAAATGGATTCTTGATCGTGGTCTTATTTAATATCAGAGTAGAAGATCAGTCTTAAATTGAGCATTAATATTGATCTAATTTTGAAAACGAGTTGAGCATTAACTGTATTGCAGGCTCAATTTTAAGCCTCGATATCAAGACTTAACTGATCATCATTTCTAAACAAATATAAACTCTAAACGAGGCAACAATTGAGAATAGATTTGGTATCCTAACTGAGCAACATATATACTTAATGATGATTGTACTTACAGACGGAGCTGATCATATATCGTCCTTAATTTAGGTTTAAAAAAGAGCGTTGATCATAGATCTGAAACTGCTGATGAATAGGAGATTAGTGTAGAAACTAAACTGATCAACAATCAAGTATAAACTGATTATCAATCATGGATCCATTTAAAGTGCAACCGGTGCAGGAACTAAACTGATCATCAATCTTTGATCAGGATGAAACTGATTATCAGTTATGGATCTTTTAAAGTGCAAAAGTGGGTTAAAAAAGAGCATTGATCATGGATCGAAAACTGCTCCTGGATTAGTGCAGAAACTAAACTGATCATCAAGCATTGAACAAGCCCAAACTGGTTAACAATCATGATTCCATTTAAAGTGCAACGGGTGCAGAAACTAAATTGATCATCAATCTCTGATCAAGTCGAAACTGATAGATCAGTTATGGATCTATTTTAAGTGCAAACAGAGCATCAATCGTAAATACGAACTAATCAACAAGGATAATTAATTTAAAAAAAGAACATTGATCATGGACCGAAAACTGCTCCTGGATTAGTGCAGAAACTAAACTGATCATCAAGCATTGAAAAAGCCCAAACTGGTTATCAATCATGGTTCCATTTAAAGTGCAACGGATGCAGAAACTATATTGATCATCAATCTCTGATCAAGTCGAAACTGATAGATCAGTTATGGATCTATTTTAAGTGCAAACAGAGCATCAATCGTAAATACGAACTAATCAACAAGGATAATTAATTTTGGGTTTCGATCATGGATCGCAGTGCAGAAACTAAACTAAACTGATCAAGCGTTGAACAAGTCGAAACTGATTATCAATCATTGATCTATTTAAAGAAATTAGACTGATCATTAATCGTTGATCAAGTGGAGAGTGATAAATAAGATATGGATCTATTTAAAGTGCAAACAGAGCATAAATTGTGAAAACGATCTAATCAATAAGGATCATTAATTTTGGGTTTCGATCATGGATCGAAAACTGCGCATAAATAGTGTATTTGTGCAGAAGCTAAGCGTTGAACAAGTCGAAACTGATTGTGAATCATGGATCTATTTAAGGTGCAACCGGTGCAGAAACTTAACTGATCATCAATATTTGATCAAGTCGAAACTGATAGATCAGTTATGGATCTATTTAATGTGCAAACAGAGCATCAATCGTGAAAACAAACTAAGCAACAAGGAACATTTGAGTAAAAGTAGAGATCGTATTAATCATTTGATCAAAGTATTATTCATTAAATCTTTAAAACTCCACTGTTTTGCATAATCAAACAATATAACAATATAATTCAACACATTTATTAAATAACTAAAATAATTAAAAATTTCTTAAAGGATTTTATTTTGAAATCCTTTAAATATGTAAGTTAAAGATTTTAAAAGAAAAACAAAACAATATAACAAGTATATAAACATGTAAACATTTAAGTATACTCTAGGATTGATGTTGTTCTTATTGTTTTTGTTTATGCTGGTGTAAAACAAACCTATACACATACATTTATTTGTATGTGTTTTTCATTAAGTGGCTTTTGCCCTTATGGGCATTTTTTTTCATTTTAAAACAACAAATTCAAAGTAAAACCTGCTTACACACATAAAAATAAGATAAAAAATATAAAAAAAAACTTAATCCCTTGTTAAGTAAGTGCCTAAACATGGCACCTGAAGCAAAAGTGGTCATTTGCAAATAAATGTTTAAAACAAATAAAAAAATAAACTTTTTATACTTGCAACAACATAAATATTTCTTCCTAAAGTTGTCTGTAGTCGGGGGGTCTTTAAAAACTCCATAGCTCCATTTCCCCTTTTTTAAACTTATAAACAAAAAAAAGACATTGTAATTGTTCAAGCAACGTAAGCAAATTATCCATAAATTGGTTTAAAGTATTTTCACTGGTTTTGTTATAAAAATTTTTATTTTCTTTTGTTTTTTCTTTCATTCTTTCTTTAATATTGTAAAAGCTTAAAATACAATTAAAATTAATACTCTTAACAATTAAAGTGTAATTCATTTATTTTTACCCTTCAAAATCAAGATAAAATGATAAAAAATTATAACGAATATACCGCAATAGCGTTAGCAGCAGGAGTAGGAACAGCAACAGCAGCAGCAGCAGTCGTGCTAACGACACAACAACAATAAAATATGAAAATAATCATAATAATAATAAAATTTGTGGATATTTGCGGATAATCATTTCCCTTAAGAAATACAAAATAAAATAAAGAGGAAATGGTCTATAAATTTTTAGCAGATGCGGAGTTATATAGTTGATAGGAAGGCAGTTTGTGGTTACTTTAGTTTAGCAATTGTTAGCTGTTTTTTATCTTAAATCGAATATTTTCGAAGGGAGTGATTTTCTTAATTTTGACCTCCTAATTGAACGATCAAATAATCTTCTATTGTTGCTCTTTTTGTAAGGAAAATTAAAGCTTAATCTTGGCTTGATTTGAAGGTCAAATTTTACTTTAATCCTGACTCGATTTGCAGCACAAGGTGAATCTTATTCCTGACCCTATTAAATGATCTTTGATCGTGCTTCATTTAAAAGTTTATTTGAAGTTTGATCGTGGCTTTGATTACATGCAATAGAAATAGCTTTATTCTCAATCGTATCTCAAATGGTATTGAATATTATAGATAGATTAAACTTGACTCTAGTTGAAAGACAAATTAACCGTTGATCACCTTAAAAAACATGATCCTCATGATCGTATTAAAACGATAATTTATTCGGAATCTCAACTCCGTTTAAAGTTTTCATTTTAACTTTGATCTTGGCTCTGATTGTAGACAATTTTATAATCAAATGTAAAATTGACAAATGCATCGTTGATCACATTAAAAAAACAAAATGATCATCATGATCATATTCAAGAGATAAATTCGTTTACGATTGCAACTCTGTTTATAAGACACATTTATGCTCAATCATGGCTTGACTTATGATCCTCAATTTCAGCACCGCTTAAAGCGTAAAATGATTCTCGATCGTGACTCCATTTAAAAGTTAATTTGTAATTGATCGTGATTGAAATACGAGAACAAATGTATTATATTTTATTGTCAGAATTGTACATCGAACGTGTAACTTTTTGCGCGTGGAAATGGCGATCAATCATTCATCATTGATCATGTTAAAAAGAGAGATTCATGATCGTATTCAAAAGATAATATCTCAATGGCAACTATTATTAAATAACAAACTATTGTTCAATCATCGCTTGACTAAAATGATCCTTAATCAAAGCACCACTTAAAACACAAAATGATCCTTGGTCGTGACTGCATTTTAAAGTTAATTTGTATTTTATAAATTTGCTATAATTTATTATCAGAATTAGACATTGATCTTGTAAGCTTCCGTATATAGAAATGGAGATCAATCAAGTATTCCTTCAATGAAAATTGAGTAACGATAATGTCCTTTATTATGATCGATCTTGTCGTATTTTCTTATCACATTTGCTTGTATATATTGCGATGTGATAATATAACGTTTCTCTTCTTAAAGTCTATCTTTAAATATCCATTTAATCTTCTATCGTGGATCTCTTTGTATTTCTAATTGATCCCTACTGGAATTCTCTACAAGTCTATTTGATCCTTAATCGCAGTTATCTTTAGCGGATAGAGAATAACATAAATTTTTATAGTCAAAATTGATCTTAAATGATTTCTATTTAATCGTTAATCATGTCTCTCTTTTAAGTTCGAAAAAATGTATCTCCAGTAGTTTTCCAACATGATCCTCTATTCTCGATTTGATTTCAAAAAAATATCAATTGTAATCCTCAAGCATGGATCGTATAAAACTTCAATTGTAAAATTTGATCTTTAATGCTTGCACCTTTTTATTCGATCATTAATCGTGTCTCTTTTAATAGGGTCATTTAGTACTTAATCGAGACTTTTTTTTGGAAAATTTGATTCTTCATTTAATCTTCAATTGCATTTTTTTTATAATTCTATAAGTTCCTTTGATCTTTTTATCATATGATTTAATCTGTAATCGTTGATTTCCTTAATGTTTGATTTGATCTTGAATTACTGATCTTTTGCCACTCAATTTCATTCTCGTAATTCAATTTGTTAGTTGTGCTGATCTTTGATCGTCAATCTCTGATATCTTTATAGTCCAACTCGATCCTCAGTCATGCCTCTCTCTTATAGAGAGTTTACTCTTTTTTTACAACATATTTTCAATCCAAGTCCTACTCTTCTTTAACATAGAGTCTTATTTGATCCTCAATTATTGATCTTTTGTAATTCTTCAATCACTGATCTTTTGTAAGTCAATTTGTTTCTAGTAATTCAATTTGTTAGTCGTGGTGCTCTTTTAATGTTTGTTTTTTAACATCTCATTGCCTCATTTCATTCTCATTGACTGATCTTTTGTAATTCTTCAATAACTGATCTTTTGCTAGTCAATTTCTTTTTTGTAATAACATTTGTTAATCGTGTTGCTCTTTAACATCTTACAGTTCTGTTTGATTCTCATTCATTGATATTTTGTAGTCTAATTTGCTCCTCAGTATTTTCATTTGATCTTTAGTCATGACTCTCTCTTATCGATGATCTTTTGTAATTATTCAATCATTGATCTTTTGTCATGAGTCGTGCTGCTATTTAACATTCTATTTGACCCTCAGTCGTTGATATTTTTATAGTCCAATTCGATCCTCAGTATATTCATTTGATCTTTAGTCATGCCTCTCTCTATTAATTGAGTCTCTCTTGTTAGTCCCTTTTGATTCTCAATTTCTTTCAAACGACAAAATAATGATTTCAGCTCTTAATTCTATTAGGCGATCATCAATCTTTTCTTCGCTAAAAACACTAATAGAGCTGTTATTTATACTCCCAAACGAACATAAATCCTAACTCTTTGATCTAAGGTAATATAAAGCTTTAAAACTCGTAACTCTAAGAGTTCAAATCGTGACACGATTTATGTATTAATAAATCTTTACTCTTTTATTGTCAGAATTACTTTAGCAATCTAGATTTTATTTATATTCAAAATTAAGTATAAATTTAAAATGTGTTATTTTTTATGTTCAACAGACCATGACGCTCCTGCAACTCAGTCTTATCATATTTTTATAATCTCAGAAGAGACAGACATAGTTAAACCCATATTTCTTTTATTTATTGGTTTTATCTTTGTCTTAAATATGTATGTATATGAATGTATGTGTGTATGTGTAGAAAGAATTCTAAGGGTGTCTAATGTAAGTGTGTAAATATTTTATTGTTTTTGTTTGTTTGTTTGATTTTTTTGCAAAAAAGTCGGTCTTTATGTCTGTTTATCTGTCTGTCTGTCTTTCGGTCTGTGTGATTTAAAATAACAACATTCTATCATCCTTAAACAAACGCACACATACACACACACTTACATACAAATATACCTTTCTATCATTGTAAAACATTAATCAAAATGTAGATTTTAAATGTCAAACTTTTCTTTAAAAATTGTTAAAGATAAATAATCGAACTCCAACTGACTAAAATTTTTTCCTTTTTTTCTGCTGTACCTTCTACTGACGCTCTTTGTCAATTTCTCCCTTTTTCTTCTACCACTCCCATATATTTTGTCCCCCCTTCCCCATTATTGGCAAATATCCTGGCACAATGTGTTTTCTATAGTCTTTATAGTAAAAATATTTAATATTTTTTTTTTCTTCATTCATAAATATTTAGAAAAATGCTCGTTCATTCTTTTGCTCAAAGTTCTATTTCCAGCTTATTTTTTGATATTTTTGTGAGAAAAAGAAAAATGCTTTTTCATCTATTGGCCATTGAAAAGGACCGTTTTAATGTTTCTTTATAAATTGTGGCCTTGAAGGACATTACAAAAGAGAGTGAGAAAAGAGAAGAAAGTGGGGGGAGGGGTATTGTAAGTTTAAAAGGAAATATCAGCGAAGACTAGATGAATGAATGAATTTTTTTGAAAAAGGGATTTTTGGTGTTAAACACAATTTGATGAAGCTTATAATTTATGGTTTTAAAATAAGTTGTTAAGCAAATACACTAAAATACAAACACATACACATTTATACACTTAAACAAACTGTTTATGTATGTATGTGTTCTACTAGATAAAATAAAAAAGAAACCAGGAGATGAACTAAAAACTGTGAGTCCTTCCTGTTTGGCTGCCAAAAGAAAATTGATAAATCATTTAAAGGCGCTGCTGTTGTCTGTCTATCTATCTATCTGTCTGTCTGTCTGTCTGTCTGTCTGTCTGTCTGTCTGTCTGTCTGCCTTGTGGCTTAAGCTAAAGACGGAAGTAAATTATAAAAAGTTACAAAAAGTGTTATTCTATTTATAATTTAAATATCTTTATCGATGTCCTTTTTCTTTGTTGTCCATGTCATGTTTGATGACCGTAACGTTCAAAGAATTTTAAAGTGTATTTTATTTCTACTTTCCCCACTAAAGTGTATAATGTTAGGGATTCTGTTTTTCTTGATCTGTTTGCCGGAAATTGAGTTCAATTAAATGTTAAAAAGAAGGTAAATATTTTATTTTTATTCCAGTGGCTTAAGCAAATTAACGTGAATTTCTTAAGTGAAGATAAATAAGCTGCTTTTTATAAATCCAATAAACGTCATTATGTGTCCTTTGGCTCTTTGGCTTAGATAATTCAGCTGCCATCATGTCCTTCCTTATATTCCCAATTAGGTGTCAATTGTATCGTCAATTTGTTCTTTCAATTAGATTTTACTAATCAGACCTACTTGAGCTTTAATTGTATTCTATTCTTGGTCCTAGCTAAACTGAAAAACATTTTTAACTTTTTATAGTCTTAATCCCATTGTGACTAATGTTCTTGTTTGATTCTCAATCGTATCAGTCTTAATAGGGTCATTTGCTTTTTAATTCTGCTTTCATTTGATCTTTAACAATAGCTTAGACGTGGTCGTTTTATATACCAATTGATCCTTAATCATGGTTTCGATATAGTGCAATTATTGACCAATAGTGTTCTCTTTATAATTATTATATGCGTCTTGATCATCATGATTCTCTTTATTGTTCCATAACTGCTTTTCTTCTTATAGTTCTATTTGATCCTTTATTGCGGCTTTCTGATGTCCCAAATTGTTCTTCAATCGTGACCTCTTTACGTACGTATTCAAGTATCGATTGTGTGGCTTTAAAGATCCATTTGATCTTCAACTTAGTTTCATTTGATTCTCAATCGTTAATCTTTTTATAGTCCAAGGTAATCTTTAGTTAATCCTTGAACACGGCTGTCATTGAAGTTTCATTTAAGCTTCAAACGTGGTTCTCTTTATTGTTCCATATAACAATAACTGTTTCTCTTCTTATAGTTCTATTTGATCATTTATCGCGGCTCTCTGATGTCCCAAATTGATCTTCAATCGTGACCTCTTTATAGTATTACGTATTCAAGTATCGATTGCGTTGCTTTAGAAATACATTTGATCTTCAACTTTGTTTCATTTAATTCTCAATCATTATTCTTTTTATAGACGAAGTTAATCCATGAACACGGCTGTCTTTGAAGTTACACTTGAGTTTCAAATGTAACTATCATTGATCCTAAAATGAAACTTGCTTTTTCAGAAACAATTTATACAATATCTTTAGTTTCATTTAGTCTTCAATCGTAGTTCTCTTTAGATCCACTCGAGCATTATTCTGCACTATCTTTACTGCTCATTACATGGAATGAGAATTAATCTCTTTATGATTCAATTATAGCAAAGACAGCTACTTTCTATATAGTTTAATTTTAAGCATAATCTTGGATCTCTCTATAGTTCCATTTGATCGTTAATCGTGTCCTTTGTAATCTTTAAAGTCTCGATCGTGAGTCTCTTTAAAGTTTCATTTAAACAGTCAATCTTTACTCTTTCTGTTGTACCGTTTGATTCTTATTCGTTACTCATTTTATTATTTCATTAAAGCTTCAAACTTAGCTCTCTTTATAGTTCCGTTTAAGTATAGATCGTCGCTCTTTGTATATTCTTTTTTAATCCTTGATAGGAGCGATCTTCATAGTGAAATTTTAATCTTAATAGTTCAGTTCCATAATTTATTTTAAGTTAATTTTTAGTGTCGATCGTTATTCTCTTTTTAGTTCCATATAGTAGTTCCGTTTGATTTTAAATTCTTGCTATTTTTAGAGTACAGAGTACATATCATTGGACTTTTTTTGAGCATCGATCATGTCTTACTTTTTAGATTTATTTGATCATTACTCATTTTACTTACATCTATCTTTTGCGACATTTTCATTTGATCCTTAATAGTGGCTCTTTGAAATTATTTTTGAACATCGATCATTAGATACATTTGATTATCAATCTTTACGATCTCAGTAGTGAAATTTTGTTATTCTCTATCTTTCCCAACGGTTTTATTTGTATTCTCAATTGTGGCTCTATTTTCAGTCGCATTGCACCCTCTTTGAGCATCAATCATGCCTCTCTTTTGATCATCAATCTCTTCACTCTCTATAGAGGAATTTGGTTTTAAAGTTACACTAGACTTACATCGATCTTAATAGTTACATCAGTATTTTCCGATAATTTAGTTTGAACCCATTGCATCCTCCATCATTTCTCTTGAAGTACTTTTGAGCATCGATCATGAATCACTTTTAATTATCAATCTTTACACTTTCAGTAGTGGAATTTAGTTTTAAAGTTTATATTTAGATTTACATCGATCTTTTCCTATAGTTTTATTTCCATCCTCCATTTGATCATCAATCTTTACACTCTCAATAGTGGAACGTCGTTCATGTCTCTCATTTGATCATCGATCTTTATACTCTCAGTAGTGGAATGTCGTTCATGTCTTTCTTTTAATCATCAATCTTTTCACTCTCAGTTGTGGAATTTAGTATTAAATGTAGATCTCTCTTTATAGTTATAACAATCTTTGTTGTCTCTCTTTAAGTTTAATTTAAGGTTCTCTTTATATTGAAAATAAAATTTCTATCTAAATGTAATCGTTGTCTCCTTATTTTTGATATCTTTATCAATTTAAATTCTTATAATATTTATTATAATTTCTTTTTTACTTCTTTCTTTTGCTAACTAATAACAATCTTTAGCTTCTTAACCTTTATAACCTGACATTTCTTTTGGTATTGTTGTTGTTGCAACTGATAACAAAAAAACCTTTATATATTAAAATTACAAAAGTTTTATGTGTAAAATAATTCACATGTCTGTTTTGCAAATAAAATAAAATATAATAGAATGAAACAACGAAACAGAAAACTTTATTCAAAATCCTTTAACAAATACATTTACAATTTATACATTTTTATAATATTTTTTTTTGTCTTCACCCAACTTCTATGGAATTCCAAAGAACTTTTCTGTTCCCTACTTATAAGGAGAAGAAACTGTCATTGTATACTTTGTTACATTTTTGTTTCACTCTTTCCTATAGAAAAAAACGATGATGATATATTTCCTTAATACTTGTTTTTTTTGCTCTTCTGTGTTTAAAAAACAAACCTGATAACAACATTTCAAGGAATATAAAAAAAAGTTTAACAGAATATAAATTTCTATACAAGAAAAATATGTCTCTATGTCTGTCCGTCCGTCCGTCTGTCCTTCCGTCCGTCCCCAACATTCGTTCAAATGCTGAACAGGTTAAATTTAAAAAGTTTCAAGGTTTTTTTTTTATTCCTCCACAACTAACAAGATACAACTTTATTTATATATTCTTTTAGCTGCTTCATATTTTATGCGATTTGTAACTAGTTTTTTTTCTAGATTTATTTTATTTTTTGTATTTTTTTATGAAAAAAAATATGAGAAAAAATTATAATAAAAACGAGTTGTTGTTGAGTGCAAAACAAAAAAATGTAGTGGAAAACTGAATTTTTATATAAACATATTGTAATTTGGTTTTATTTATATTGAATAGAAACAAATATAAAACTAGGCCTCGTATTTTCTTTAGCTCCTCTCGTAGTTTTTTGCTTTGGAATTATCTGTAGAAAAACATAAAATGGTTTGTGTTAAGTAGGAAAAAAACTAGAGGGGTTTTCTAGTTTAGGTTTTTGTATAAAGTATGGAGAAAAAAAAGACAAACAAAAGTTTATATTTAATCAGTTCTTTTTTTTCCTCTAGTTATTTGTTGTTAATATAAAAAGTGTGTAGAAAGTTGGAAAAAATAAACTGTAATGTAGGAATTGAGAAGAGATAATGTTGGTGGTAAGCGGGAGATGGTATTTGCCTTAGTGGTTTCAATTTAGGTTTAAGGCTCTAAAGACTAAAAACTTCGGCTTAAGTTAAAGCCTAAAAGAAACTTGAATTTGTGTTATATTAGACGTCCAATTGAGATTTAAAAGCTGTCCAATTTTGCCTCTAATCTAGATAATTTATAGTCTCTAATGTTTGCAAACTTTGGCTTAAATTGAAGCCTAAAAGAAACTTGAATTTGTGTTATATTAGACGTCCAATTGAGATTTAAAAGCTGTCCAATTTTGCCTTTAATCTAGATAGTTTCTGGTCTCTAATGTTTGTAAACTTTGGCTTAAATTGAAGCTTAACAGAAACTTAAATATTTGTTTTATTAGACGTCCAATTAAGGACAACATATAATGTCCAATTTTGCCTTTAGTCGAGGTAGTTTCTAGTCTCTAAAAACTAAAAATTTCTGCTTAAATTAAAGCTTGAAAAATTTTTGAATTTTTGTTTTATTAGATGTCTAATTAAGTTTTAAATGCTGTCAAAATTTTGCCTTTAACCTAGCTCTCTATAGTCTCAATTGATTCTGTATGGTGGTTAGTTTATTGTAATTTGGATCTCTTTTTACTACTATTTAATCACCAATCATCACTCGCTTTATGTGGCCACTTGATTTTCAATAATGACTGTCTTAGACTAACATTTCAGTATCAAATAACAATTTCTTTTAAATTTACTTCAAACGGCCATATTGTGTTATATGCAACACTACCTTGGATGTCTTTTCATTTCCTTTTATATTTGACCTAAATCGTGACTTTTTCCTAAGTGCCATTTGCTACTCAATCTTGGTTTTTAATAGTTCTATTTGACGCTCTTAAATAATTATATTTGACATAAATCGTGACTTTCTCCTAAGTCCCATTAGCTACTCAATCATAATGGTTTTATTTGATACTCATTTATTTTTAATAGTTTTATTTGATTCTCATTCAAGCCTCTTTATAGAGTTATATATGATTTAAATCGAAACTTTCTCCTAAGTCCCATTTCATTTGCTTCTCATTATTAACTCTCTTCTTATTGTTTTTAAAGTTTCCTAAGTCCCATTTGCTACTCATTCTCATTCAATTGTGTGCCCTTTTTGTATAATTTAAATCTCTTTATAGTTCAGTCTTAGCTATACATTTGATCGTTATTCGTTTCTCTTTTTATAACTCAATTTGATCCTCAATCATGTTTCTCTTAAGAATCATTTGATCGTTATTCGTTTCTCTTTTTATAACTCAATTTGATCCTCAATCATGTTTCTCTTAAGAATCTTATTTGATCCTGAGCCTTGGCTTTCTATATAGTTTTATTTGAGCCTCAATCGATTCTTTATTCAAAGTCCCATCGATACTTATTTATGGCTCTCATTTAAGATTCATTTTATACTCAATCGTATCTCTCTTTAAAGTTCTATTTGAGCCTCAAGCGAGGCTTATTTCAAAGTTCTATTGAAGGTTACTTATGACTTTCATTTAAGAATCATATCATCCCCAATTGTGTCTCTCTTTAAAGATCCATTTAGTTGTAATTGATTGCTCTCATTTTTATCTCTTTTGATATTTTTATGGCTCTATTTTAACATCAATCATGTTTCTCTTCAAAGTCTCATTTGATCCTCAGTCTTGGCTTTCAATATAGTTCTATTTGCGCCTCAAGCGAGGCTTTATTACAAAGTTCTATCGAAGGTTACTTATGGCTCTCATTTAAGATTTATTTCATCCTCAATCGTATCTCTCTTTAAAGTTCCATTTACTTGTAATTGTTTGCTCTCATCGTTATTCCATTTGATCCTTAATTGCATCTCTCATTACAGTTACATTTAGGTTTTAATCATTACTTTTTTCATAATCCTATGTAATACTTATTAGACTCTCATTCGGTCTCTCTTTATAGTAATGATCGACCACTGAACTTGTCTTTTCTATAGGTCTAGTTTAGTCTCAATCAAGGTTCATAGTCACAGTTGATCCTTAATCATTGCTTTGTTAAGGATTTAATTATGTCTTAATCAAAACTTTCTTTACAGTTGGATTGGTCTTGTAATTGTTATTTATTTGAGTTTTAATCGTAACTTCTTTAAAAAGGCATTTATGCCTCAGTGCCGGCTCTCTTTATAGTTCTATTTAATACTTAATCATGGCACTTTTTATAGTTTCAAAACCTTTTTTTATTTCCATTTAATGCTCAGTCGTGGCCCTTTTCATAGTAGCAATTGATCCTCAGTCAAGGTCAACTTAATAGTCTTATTTAATTCTCAATAGTGACTTATTTTATAGTTTAATTTAAGCCTCAATTGCGGCTTAAAATTCACACTTATTTTTGTTTCATCTAATCCTCACTTGTACTCTCGCTCTCCTCTTATAGTCTATTTGAACTTCAATTATGTCTCTTTTAAAGCTTTATTGTACTATCAATCGTTACAGTTGTTTTTGTTTCATTTGATTTTGATTCGTAACTATCATTATCGTTCCATTCGATCCTCTATCATTTACTTTTTATAGTTTATTTTGATCCTTATGTATGACTCTCTTAAAGCTCAAGTGTCAATAATGACTCTTTATTTGGTTTCATTTAATTCTTAGTCAAGACTCTCTGACTGTCTTTACAGGGTCATTTGAAATTTACTTGTAGTTCTTATAAAATTCTATTTCAGTATTAATCGATTGTGGTTCTCTTTATTATGTTCATTATAGTACAAACTGATCCCCAGTTGTATCTCTTTTGATAGTTTCATTTGAGCCTTGATCATTGTTTTTTTTCACACTCCAATTTTATCGTAAAATGTAGCTTTCTTCGTAGTACCTTTAACACATAGATCGTTGCTCTTGTTTTAGTTCCATTTTACCTTTGATCGTGCCTCTCTTTTTTAATTTTATTCGTTTAGCCATGGCTCTCCATTTGAGAGTAACGATCGTAGTTTTATTTTTATTGACCTAATGCGTATCAATAATAGTTCTCTTTAAGTTGTGTGTTGAATAGCTCGTAGCTTTATATGCACTTCGTTTCAGCATCGAACAATTTTCTCATTTCGAACATCTAAGTCTATTGTCACGTAGAGTTTTTAACTTTTAGCTTTTAATCTAAAACAAAGTTTATTTTTCTATCACACTTCTTTTCATAAATATTCATTGATGTTACAAATCCAATAACAAATCTATACCAACATACAGCTTCTTAGCCAACAACTCTTCTAAACTGTAAACCTCCTTAGAGCATAACAACAACAGCCGGGGCCAGAAAATAAGCTAACACATTTTTCTTTTTTTCTCCAAATAAACTTTATAACTGCAAGGCAAACGAAGTAAAAAAAATATATACAATATATAAATAAAATTTATGCACAAAACAAATAATGTCAGGGCGAAAAAATGAGGCAAATACGAAATAGAAATAAATATGAAAAATAAATAACAAACTGAAAACAAATTTCATAAAAAATGAGCAGCATCTTTGCAAACAAAACAAAAAACTAAAACAAATTTGTTAGAACATCAACAACAAAAAAATCAAGAAAAAAATTATATAAAAAAATAAAAAAAATATATATTGAAATAAATAAACGAAATGTTCAAAGTGAATTAACGCCTTGACGAAAGGAAAATCCTTTTTATAAAATTTGTTCTATATTTTTTTCTTTTGTTCCTTATTCATTTCTACACGTTGATTTGGGCGAAGGCCAAACATACAGAAAAAAAATCCAACAATCAAGCAACTAACTAGCAAAAGTAGCAGCACTGCTACTGTTTGGTTGCTAGCAGCCAAAAGCAGGCAGGCAGCAAGTAGTAGTTTTTACATTAACATGATTTACATATACATATGTATGTGTGCTAGTGGCAGCAGCAAATCTTGTAATAGAATAAAAAAATTAAAAAAAAAATTTAAAAAAAAACAAACACAAAATGTGCATTAAGTTTTAATACTATTAAATATAAACAAGAAAAAAAGAAACTACAACAAAAAAATGTGTTGTAAAAAAGCTCCACAGGCTTAAAAAAAAGAAACAAAAACAACACTGAACATGTATAACAAATAAACAAGGACATTTAAAACAAATAAGCGCTAGAAATAAACAACATTAAGAACAAAGACAACAAGCAAACAAACAAATTCCTTTTTCTAAAGATTATAAAAAAATAATAACTAGCAAAAAACCTTGCAAGCTGTTTAAGCTCTATCCTCTTTCTCCCACGCTTATGTATGCGTAGATACACACACATTTATCATTAATTTTATACTTCAATAATTTTAAGGAATTTCTTAAATTTTCTCTCTGTTCAAAGACATCAAAACAAAATATTTCTGGTAAAATCAAAAGCTTTTGATTTGTTGTAGAGCCAATAAAACATATTTTAATTGTTTAATTCTTAAAAGGTTAATTCTCAAAGATTTGTTGAAGCTAAGAGATTTATAAACTGTATTAAAGATATTTCCTTTTTATCTAAAAACCTTGATAATAGTCTTTGTTGAGAAACACTTCGAAAGCCTGTCTTGCTAGGAGCAGCACAAAAGATGCATGCTTTTACTTAAAGTGAACAATAATTGAATCGGAACTGCACTAGAACTGAACTAGAAAACTGCAATAGCACTGAACTAGAACTATACTTAAATTGAACTAGAACTGAACTTGAATTGAACTAGAACTGAACTAGAACTGAACTAGAACTGAACTAGAACTGAACTAGAACTGAACTAGAACTGAACTAGAACTGAACT
>NC_060952.1:93151193-93153525 GCF_022045245.1 Lucilia cuprina | reverse complement strand
TTCAGTTCTAGTTCAGTTCTAGTTCAGTTCTAGTTCAGTTCTAGTTCAGTTCTAGTTCAGTTCTAGTTCAGTTCTAGTTCAGTTCTTGTTCAGTTCTACTTCAGTTCTCTTTATAGGAATATATTGTTCTCTCTTCACTACTTTTAATTAAATATTGATCATACGCCATCCCTTCGTACATTTAAACTAAATATTGCTTATAATTTAAATGGTTTTATAAACATAAAAACTAAATGTTTTCTTTTTCTCTATTTAACCATAACCATTAGTGGAACCTTTTATAAATAAATTAAAAATATAAAAAAAACCAGAAAAATTTAATAATGTTTTTTTTTCTTTGACCATTATAAAAATAACACACTTTTGGCCAACTTAATGAAAAAATTGCGCTTATTTATCTTGTTTATTTTTTCAAAAAAATTTTAGACCAAATCTAGCCAATAGTTAAAGAGCAATAAGAGAAAAAATCATAAAAATTCCCCAAACACTAAATAAAAACAATATTGATTTTAAATGAAATACCAATCAAATCACAAAGCAAACAATTAAATTTACTAATACCAATAGCGTATTTTAAAACAAATACACATTAAGCAGCCACCCACTTTATGTGTTTGTGTGGTTTTTTGCTTTAAAACAATGAAAAAATAAAATATATATTTATTTTTTTAAGTAAAAATCTTTTTAAATAAATTTCATAGTTGCTATGAAAGTAAATAAAGCATTTAGTATATAGAAATGTAAGAAAGAAAAATAAAATAAAACTAAATTAAATGAATTAAACACAAACTATGCCACTAACTACTACAAAAAAAAAAACATAAAAAAGGAAAAAAAAAATCGCACAACAAAATGCCACCAACACTTGTTTAATATAGACGAGAAGAAAACCAACATAAAATTAAAAATAAAAATTTTAACAATATATTGTTTTTGTGAAACAAGAGACAGACAGACCAGAGTATAATCTTGGGAATAACTCAGTCTGAAGAACAATCCATAGTCTAGACTCTAGAATATAAAACAATTTATATTCTATAGTACCTTTACATCAGACTGAACTGTAGATCTCTCTATAGTTTACAGAAGACTGTAGACTGTAGATTAGTCCACGGATTGAAATGTAAATCAGCCTTAAATCAGAATTATAGATTTCTTATTGTGATCTATTGATCTGCCTATAGATTGAACTATAGATCAGTTTTCAATCTGGTATAAAGATTAGTTACGGTACGTAGTTTATTTTAAATTCTAATTAATCTCACCAACTATTTTAAACTAATATTTATTGTAATGATAAATGTTGTTGCTGTTGCTGTTTTTGTGCTATTGCATGATGAACAATATAAAACGACAACATATTTTAACATCAAAATGAAAAAGTGCTGCTGGTTGTTGTTTTGTTTTATATACAACAACACCATTAAGTTACCATCATATACATATATGTATGTGTGTTAGAGTACATGATGAGTAAAATGTACAACAACAAAATTTATAAAAACATTTAAGAATTGTTGTATTTTCAAAAATAAATACATACACACATTACTAAATACATATATATACATATATTTCCTAAAATATAGAAATAAAAATTCTGTTATATTTTATAAAAATAAATACAGTCACTCAGTCATACTGACACATGAATACAACACACATGCACATTTGTCTACATTTATACATATAAAAAAAAAGAAAAAACCTCAGATTTTTATTTAGTAACCAGATGAACACATACTGACACTAACATTTATTTGTCAGGTAAAGGGTGTGTGCGCAAAAATAATTCCTAAAAGCAGGAATTTTTTACTAGACTATAGACTAGACAATTGGCTAGACTGTAGACTATAGACAAGACTGTTGACTAGAATATAGACAAGACCATAGACAAGACTATGGTCTATACTATAGACTAGACTATAGACTATTTATATAGACTAGACTGTAGACTAGACTATATACCAGACTATAGACTGGACTATAGACTAGACTTGAGGCTATAATATAGACTTGGCTATAGAATGGACAATAGACGAAACTCTAGACAAGACTATAGACTAGACCATAGACTAGACTAAAGACTATCCTATAGACTAGACAATATATTAGGCTATAGACTAGGCTATATACCAGACTATATACTAGACTATAGTCTAGTATATAGTCTAGTCTATAGTCTAGTCTATAGTCTAGTATATAGTCTAGTCTATATTCTATAACATATTCTATAGTCTAGTCTATAGTCTAGTCTATAGTCTAGTCTATAGTCTAGTCTATAGTCTAGTCTATAGTCTAGTCTATAGTCTAGTCTATAGTCTAGTCTATA
>NC_060952.1:93148815-93151093 GCF_022045245.1 Lucilia cuprina | reverse complement strand
GTTCTAGTTCTGTTTTAGTTCTGTTCTAGTTCTGTTCTAGTTCTGTTCTAGTTCTGTTCTAGTTCTGTTCTAGTTCTGTTCTAGTTCTGTTCTAGTTCTGTTCTATTTAGACATGGATTTTCTTTAGAAGATCTTAGTGTCTGTGAGACAGACCTGGATTTTCGTTGGAACATTAGCTTGACGACCCTCGTTATTTCCTTTTATAAGTAATAATTTGTCAACATAACAAGTAATACACATTTAATTACAAAAAAAATTCTCTGATTTGTCAAAACATGTGTCAAAAAAATGTCACAAAAAATATGATTTTTTTCATTTCTTTGCATATTGAAATATTTATTAGATTTCAGCATATTTATCTTGTAAAGAAGCTGTCATTTGTCAACAAAACAAAAGCCATCACTCTTGCTTTTTTGGGCAAATCTTTACTTATTTGATTTTTTGTCTGTCTGCCTGCCAGTTCCCTTCCTGTCTGCTTCTCTTACTCCTTGAAGAGTGTCCAATTATGTTTTCCATTTGTTGTTGTTGTTGTTGTGGGGGATCAATTAAATAAAATTTTCATTTCGTTTGGGTTTATTTTGCTGTTTGTACGTATTTTTTTAATTTCTCAGCTGAAAGCACTTGAGTTATTTTGATATGGAATGGTGATTTGCTCTCTAACATTCTTTGGCTCCCTTTTTTCTCGAAAGTTGCCAACAAATAGAAAAGTTTGCTTTTTTGTCCTCCTCTCATATTTTTAATCCTACTTGAATAATTTTGTTTTATGGAGAATATTTTTTTGTACAAAGAATTCATTATAATGCTGATTTGTTATTTATTTTTTTTTGTTACTTTAACTTTTAATGTTTTTTGTTGTTGTTGTTTTTGGCGGTCTATTGTTAAAGATTTTATTGTTGTTGTAATGGTGGATTTTGGCATTTGTATTGTTTGTATTTGAACTGCTATTTGCCAACTCTCTTTCTCTCGTCTCTTTTGCTATTCTCTTTGGCTCCTTTAGCTCTTTTATTTATATTTAACCATTACCTTTATTGTTGTTGTTGTTGTGATGTTGATTTGGTTTTTGATTTAATGACTTTAATTTGTTCTTCTTTTTCAGGTGGTGCGTAAAATTGATTTATTACTTGAGAAACAAAAAAGTCTAAGTTACTCTCATCCTCTTCAGCTCTTATATGTAGACAACTCCTAAAAGTATGTAAGTGTTTTTTTTGTAGCTATTGTAGGTAGTATGTGAAAAAGTTTAATTCAAACTTGCAAATGTATTTAAGAAAATTTATAAACAAAAAAATATATAAGAACAATAAGAACAAACAAAGAATAAAAACAAGTCAAGAAATTTATTGTCGAAAAATTGTTACTACGTGATTCATACAAACAGTTTTTTGGCTTTCGATTCCCAGCAGTTTTGCAGGGGAACAGTGTACATCCTAAGAACAAAATTTTCTTTAAACATGTTTTATGTTTGTCACACAGACATGAAGTTTCTTTATAAAATTTTAATTTCAGACCGCTAGACATTAGAAATTTAAATTTTCTTCAGAAAATCTTCATGTCTATTAGAGAGACACTCTTTTTCTAAAAAAAAGGAAAACACTTTTTCTTCAAATATTTTTATGTCATAATATTTATTTTTTAAGCTTAATAACTGCCACACAAGACATACATTTTCTTCAGAAAGTTTTCACGCCTGCCAGACATTTATGTAAAACCTTGGCGGGAAAGCCACAACGATTTGCAGGGACATATTTTTGCATTTTTTTATACTTAAAAACATTTAAGAGAATTTTTTATATTTCTTAAAATCACAAAAAGTTACAAATTTGCAAAGTAAGTATGTGTGTTTTTTCTTTCTTTATACCTTAAAACACTTGTAAATCGTTTGCTAGTTCCCTTTCTTTAAAAAATCTCATCTGCAGTTTCAATAATTTTTGTTTTTCTTTTTTTTGTGATTCGCATATTATTCTTTTTAAGTACTTTTACGTTTCCATTTGAGCCAGCTGAAGAATAAGAAAATTTTATAAAATATGTTTTTTAACTGTGACTCATTTGTGTCAGTTTATTTGTTAAAAAAAAACAAATCTGAACAGTGGTTTTTGGAGATTTAGAATGTAAAAAATAAGCAGCCTAGAATATTTTCTAGTCCAAAGTATAGTCGTCTGATAAGTCTAGAATCTAGTGTAGCCTATAGTCTATAGTCTAGTCTATAGTCTAGTCTATAGTCTAGTCTATAGTCTAGTCTATAGTCTAGTCTATAGTCTAGTCTATAGTCTAGTCTATAGTC
>NC_060952.1:93145648-93148715 GCF_022045245.1 Lucilia cuprina | reverse complement strand
ACTAGAACAGAACTAGAACAGAACTAGAACAGAACTAGAACAGAACTAGAACAGAACTAGAACAGAACTAGAACAGAACTAAAACAGAATTAGAACAGAACTAGAACAAAACAACATTGGTCAATTTTAGACTTAATTTTTTGCAATAAATAATAATGTTTGTGTCAATACTTTCTAAACTCAAAACAATCGTTATTTTTTTAGTCACTTTATCTATGTTTTTCTTCAATTCTTTATGGATATTTATTTAGTTTAGTTTTTAGTTTCCTTTAAAGAAAAAACTTAAGTTTTTAAGGCAATAATTTGTTTTTCTGCTTCTATGCTTCTTTTACTACTTTGTTTTTAAAGTTTCTTTTGTTGTTTTTCTTATTTAAACTTCATCTTATTCTTTGACACTTTATAGTTGTTGTTTTTGTTGTTGGTAAAAAACTCCAGTTAAAGTTGTAGGTATTTTATGATCGTCGTATATATAGTTTGTAGTAGTTGAAGTTTCTGTCTTTATTCTTTCTATTGTTATTTCTCTTCGTTACTTTTTGTCAAAGAAACAATACAACAAAGAATGAAATAGAAACGAGAAAGAAAAAACTCTTAGAACAAGAAAGTTATAGTTGGATTATTATTGTTGTTGCAAATTTTCAACTTTACCAGAAGAAAAAAATAAATAATAGTAAAAGAAAATGTAATGAAATGTCAAGGTATGAGAGATTAAAATGAAAGGGAAAGATTAATGTTGGTTGGTTTATTTCTGTAGTGAAAAAGTACTTTTTCTTAAAGCAGTAAAAGGGATTTAAGGATGTTAGATGCTTTAAATTAAATTAAAGTTTTTTCTTTAAAAGACCAATTTTGGATAAAAGTACTCCTCAACATAATACATTGATGGATTGTGAATTGCTGTATTTTAAGTTTAAGTCATGTTCTAGTTATGATCTAGTTCTGTTCTAGTTCTGTTCTAGTTCTGTTCTAGTTCTGTTCTAGTTCTGTTCTAGTTCTGTTCTAGTTCTGTTCTAGTTCTGTTCTAGTTCTGTTCTAGTTCTGTTCTAGTTCTGTTCTAGTTCTGTTCTAGTTCTGTTCTAGTTCTGTTCTATTTCTGTTCTAGTTCTGTTCTAGTTCTGTTCTAGTTCTGTTCTAGTTCTGTTCTAGTTCTGTTCTAGTTCTGTTCTAGTTCTGTTCTAGTTCTGTTCTAGTTCTGTTCTAGTTCTGTTCTAGTTCTGTTCTAGCTCTGTTTTAGTTTGCTCTAGTTCTTTCCTAGTTCTTTGCTAGTTCTGTTCTTGTTTAATTCTGTTCTTAAAAAATATGTATGTATTTCTTATCACCTAAATCTCTTTAAAATGATATTTTAAAATCCCAAAAATATAAATCATCACTTGGATTTGCGTTTGAAGTGATTCCAAAAAAAGGTTAGAACATGACGTGTAGGTGTATTTCCTATTTCTCTTAAAGTCTCAAAGGTATTAAAGGCTAATATATTTGTTATACATCTCTTTTTTGTAAGAACTATTTCTTCTTTTTAACGTTATTTTCTTTTTCGATAAAAGGTTTTCATTTTTTGTTACAAAAACTATAGAATCTTTCCCTGTTTGAAATGTATGAAAAAATTATGGAAAAATATAATAATTTTTTTTGGTAAAATTTTACAATGTACTGGTATAAGTATTTATGATTGAGTGAGGAAGTTGTATTTATTTGTAGCATTATATAGTTGTAGTAGTTTTTCAAAGGATTCTGAAGAGTTGTACATGAAAAAAAAAATAAAAACTGTAACTCTCTGCTAACGTATGTATTTGTTTAAGGGGGGGTTTATGAACGTGTTCGTTTTTTTGTGTATCTGTACGAGTGTGTTGGCACGTACATGTGTTCTAGTGAATTTGTGGGTTTAAGTGTTTTAGCTGTTTTAGTATGTTTGAGGATCTGTGTGTTAGTAAAATAAAACTTGAGATTAAATTAAAGTTGTGTATACTAAAGACGTCTCCTCTACGAATCATATGACGTTTGAAGCGTATAATTTTTGGGAAAAAAAGCAGAAGCAGTGGCAGTTGCTCTGGCAAAAACTATTCCCTGATTCTACTCGTACAATGTTTCTTTAACTAAAGTGTGTGTGTGTGTGTGGACGACGTAACGTGTAAGCATGTAATTGTGTCTCCATATGTGTGAGAATGATTGTGTATGTTTTTTTGTACGTGAGTGTGGGTTAGAAAATTTCACACGTTTTTCCTTTTTATATAAACACTTTAATGATTATTTTCAAAAGTCTGGTGGGAAAATTATTTTTAATGGAAATGAAATGTCGAGAAAATACTGTAGAAAAACAACTAAATTATATGAATTTTTCATTTTATATCATTTTAAAATAATAAAAAACTAAAGTATAAAAAAACGTGTTTCAGCTCTGTTCTGTTCTAGTTCTGTTCTAGTTCTGTTCTAGTTCTGTTCTAGTTCTGTTCTAGTTCTGTTCTAGTTCTGTTCTAGTTCTGTTCTAGTTCTGTTCTAGTTCTGTTCTAGTTCTGTTCTAGTTCTGTTCTAGTTCTGTTCTAGTTCTTTTCTAGTTCTGTTCTAGTTCTGTTCTAGTTCTGTTCTAGTTCTGTTCTACTTCTGTTCTAGTTCTGTTTCTAGTTCTGTTCTAGTTCTGTTTTAGTTCTGTGCTAATTCTAGTTAGTTTTTTACCTTTTAATTTATTTGCCTATTTTCTTTTCTCATTTCCCTTTCCAATCGGTTATTAATATTTCTAACTCCTTTATTTTAAACATACAATCTTTTAAAGTCTATTGGCATGTGAGGTCGTTTTTCTGGGAAAATTATTTTTAATGGAAATGAAATGTCGAGAAAATACTGTAGACAACTAAATTATATGAATTTTTCATTTTATATCATTTTAAAGTAATAAAACAACTAAATTATATGAATTTTTCATTTTATATCATTTTAAAGTAATAAAAAACTAAAGTATAAAAAAACGTGTTCCAGTTATGTTCTAGTTCTGTTCTATTTCTGTTCTAGTTCTGTTCTAGTTCTGTTCTAGTTCTGTTCTAGTTCTGTTCTAGTTCTGTTCTAGTTCTGTTCTAGTTCTGTT
>NC_060952.1:93143673-93145548 GCF_022045245.1 Lucilia cuprina | reverse complement strand
ACTAGAACTGAACTAGAACTGAACTAGAACTGAACTAGAACTGAACTAGAACTGAACTAGAACTGAACTAGAAATGAACTAGAACTGAATTAGAACTGAACTAGAACTCGAACGGAACTAAACTTAAATAGGTCTGATCAGATTCATCAATTACTGAGTCCTTTGAAAAGGATACAGATTTTGATCGACAACTTTTCTCACATATCTATAAATATTTAATTTATTTTAGATTTTTTTCAGATCTTGTTTTACTTTGTTTCTGTAAAGTTATTGTGAAAACTTAATATTGTTTTTTAGATTAAAACAAAAAAGTAAAAAAAAAAAAAAAAAATACAAACTCCAAGAAAAAAAGAGAAAAATTATATGTTGTTTAAGAAAAGAATTATTATTTCTTATATTGTTGTTGTTTTTGTTGCTATTGTGGCTTTTGTTGTTCTAATTTTACTTTACCAACACTTTCGACATTTTATTTGTTATTTTAGGTTCATTGTTGTTGTTATTCTTTTTGTTGCTTACAAGAAGTTGCTGTTTTTGTTTGTATTGTAGGTCCTTTTTAAAATAATGTTATGGCTGCTACTCCCTTTACAATTTATTAAGAGAAGGAGCCGCAAACAACAACTACAACTGCAAAAAATCACAAAAATAATAATAAAGGAAAAAAAGAAAAGTTACTGTTATTATTTTTATGCTTTGAACAATCTAATAGTTGTTGTAGTTAAAGAGAATAAATAAGAAGTGGGCGGGGAAGTGAAAATAATAAAAGTTTGAATCCTTTACTTTGTGTTTAAGTTAAAAGAACGTAAGTTTCGAAAGGGGGTATTGCAATGAGTTAGAGTTTTGGGTTTAAAGGGTGTTTAAGTTATTTTCACTAAAGTTGATAAATTTAAATTGTTCTATAGGGAGTACAATCTTAAATGTATTAGAGAAAATAATGTTTTTATGTATTTATGCCTTTTTACACAGAACAACTATTGATAAATATGATTTACTGGCATAAAGTTTATAAAATTTAAAATTTCTAAATAAAAACACATATTGTCATAAATATTTGAAAAGCAATGGGTAATATAAATTTTTGATAAAAATGTTATAGATAATATTATAAATCTATTTTTTTTTAATTGCTGTTTATATCAGAAGAAACAACCTTAGTTTTCCATAGCAACTTGATTACAACTTGAAATTTATTTTGCTCTTCACTGTATTCCCTATACTAACAAAACTTACACTTATTATATTTATAAAAAAACATATAAAAATATATTTAAACAAAAAGGATTGAATTTCCTTATTTGTTGCTGTTGTCTTAAGTAGAGGAAAACTTAAAAAACAAGTGGTAGTAGTTGTGGGGATAATTCTAAGAAAATGTGTAGACAAAACTACACATGCATTTAAAAATTGTTGCTTTTCTTGTTGTCGTTGTTGTAGTAGTTTTTATTAACAACAAACACCACACAAGCCAGAAGGAAAGAAACCCTTGAGACCAAAAAGTAATAATATTATTTCTTCCTTTAGTTTATTATTTTCTTTGAAAAAAAAAACTATTAAAAAAACAAGAAATATGTTTTCACTTTTTAAGTTTTTTTTTTAACTTCTGTCTCTATTTTTTGAAAGAAATACAACAAAACTATAAATCCTAATAAAATGCAGAAGATTACACTGCACAATGGGCCTTAACTTTTTTTGTTCAGTCATATCTCTGCCCTAGAACTGTTCTTATTATGTTGAAGTTCAGTTCTAGTTCTGTTCAAGTTAGGCCTTAGTTCAGTTCTAGTTCTGTTCTAGTTCTGTTCTAGTTCTTTTCTAGTTCTATTCTAGTTCTGTTCTAGTTCTGTTCTAGTTCTGTTCTAGTTCTGTTCTAGTTCTGTTCTAGTT
>NC_060952.1:93140767-93143573 GCF_022045245.1 Lucilia cuprina | reverse complement strand
GTTTCTAGTTCTGTTCTAGTTCTGTTTTAGTTCTGTGCTAATTCTAGTTAGTTTTTTACCTTTTAATTTATTTGCCTATTTTCTTTTCTCATTTCCCTTTCCAATCGGGTATTAATATTTCTAACTCCTTTATTTTAAACATACATTGATTGCATTTGAATGTGAATCTTTTAAAGTCTATTGGCATGTGAGGTCGTTTTTCTTAACGTTTGCAAGTAAGTTGGTTTTTGAGTTTGAGTTTTTGCCGGCAATATGAAGTCTAACAATTTTCTAAACCAAAATACTCTCACACACAAATACACAGCAAATAAATTTATAGACACTTCATTTTCATTTAAACCAAAAAATCTTTTTGTATCTAATACAAGTCGATGGTGGTTTCAATTCATTTCATTTTGAACAGTTTCTAGTTTTTTTTTTCTTTTTTGTTGCCTAGAGTTGAAGTGTGTGGCGTTTGAAGGCATATAAAGTGAATTTAGTTTCTCAACAATTTACAATTTAAAACCATAAAACCAGATCGACCGACATATATGTATGTGTATGTGTGTAGACACGTATATAGAGAATAACAAAAAACAAAAGCAGCAACAATAATAGGAGGCCTTAAAAGGAAAAAATTAAATGAAAACAACTTAAAAAGAATAAACACTGAGAGAAATTTTTATTTTTTTAAGGATATGTAGAAGTAACTGGAGTGATGGAAATTTTTTGATGGTGTGATAAACTTTGCAACAGAAGTAGAAATAAGTCGTAAAATAACTTAGAATCATTTGAATTTGACATGAAAAATCATTTTGAAAAGAAAGACCAAAAGGTGGATATCTAGTTCAGTTATAGCCTAGTTCTAGTTCAGTTCCAGCTCAGTTCTATTTCAGTTCTAGTTTGGTTCTAGTTCAGTTCTGGTTCAGTTCTAGTTCAGTTCTAGTTCAGTTTTAGTTCAGTTCTAGTTCAGTTCTAGTTCAGTTCTAGTTCAGTTCTAGTTCAGTTCTAGTTCAGTTCTAGTTCAGTTCTAGTTCAGTTCTAGTTTAGTTCAGTTTTAGTTCAGTTCTAGTTCAGTTCTAGTTCAGTTCTAGTTCAGTTCTAGTTCAGTTCAAGTTCAGTTTTAGTTCAGTTCTAGTTCAGTTCTAGTTCAGTTCTAGTTCAGTTCTAGTTCAGTTCTAGTTCAGTTCTAGTTCAGTTCTAGTTCAGTTCTAGTTCAGTTCTAGTTCAGTTCTAGTTCAGTTCTAGTTCAGTTCTAGTTCAGTTCTAGTTCAGTTCTAGGTATTGTTACATTTTTCTCAGTTTTTTTAATATTTCTTAATAATAATACGTTAAAACGTCTTTTAAAGAAATAATAAAATTTAAAAATTCAAAGTGTAAAAATGTCACAGTATTTATGTAGACTTGTTGGTTTGTATAGAAACAAAAGTATACATAGAGATTTCGGTATGTTTAGATGTGTTTTTGATTTCTTTAATATTTATAGAATTGATTACAAGAACAATTATTTGCGCCTTTGACTTTGTGTAAATGGTTGAGTGATTTTTATATATGTACGTTTCAAACAAAAAATACTGACACTCACCTATTCACAAATATATATGTATATGTATGTATGCTTGCATATGTATGTAACCATATGGGTATAAAAACCCCGAAAATTTTTCTAAAAAATAAAAACAGAGTTATGTTTAACAATAGACTTTCACGTATATTTACTCAGTCTATTTTAGATACGAACCAGTTGTTTACATAATTGTGAATGTTAAGCAAGGAGCTAACATTGTTTAAGAATCCTTAATTTACACACACACATATAAACTCATATTCATATCCACTCTATCACACTCTCAATTGAAGCAACCAACCAACTAACACTTACACAAATATTTAAAGTTAAAAGTTTTCTTTATATTTTTCCTTAAGGTTTTCGAATATGTGTGTGTATATGTAAGTGTGTTTTTTTTGCGTGCGTATCCTTTTGTCCGTAGCAAATTGTATGTGTGTGTAAATGAGTACTTAAACAGCAACAACAACATAACTAAGAAAAGGAAAAAATAGCAACAACATTATGCCATTACAAGGTTTTGTAAAACAATCACATTTATACCATAAAAATTTGTTGTACTTACTGAAAAATTAAAAATCCCTAGAAATTTGTTGCTTTTTTTCTTCTTATTTTGCTTTTCTGCTTTTAAAAGGTAATTGTTAAATAGCAAAAACACAATAGCTTTCTCAACAATAACTAGTACCAAGTAAAGGCATTTATTTTACCATTTTTCCAAAATCAGGGAAAGGGATTTAAATTGTAAGTAACAAATTTTCCAATGTTTCTTTTAAAGGTTTTCAACTCTCTATGGAGTTGAGTCTTTTTTTTCTAAAATAAAGTTATAAACTGGCAAATGAGTTGAGATTTTTGTAAGATAAAATTCATGAAAAAGGCAACAAAGTAAAGTGAGAAAATGAAAAAAAAAGAATTGTGATTAAAAATTATAAGAGATTTATTAAAAGGGGGCTTCAGCTTAATTGCGGCTAAAGAATGAAATAAAGTTTTGTTGGCATAAATGAGTAATATAATAAATTTTTGGAAGAAATAAGGAACATTTTAGAGACTAAAAAGCTTGATTAAAATTGTAATGTTGAAATTACGGTTTTCGTAATTTTTTCTATTGTACATTGATATGATGAATTAAAGATCTAAACTATTAATAAAAAGCAGACTAGAAGTGCACTAGAACTGAACTAGAACTGAACTAGAACTGAACTAGAACTGAACTAGAACTGAACTAGAACTGAACTAGAACTGAACTAGAACTGAACTAGAACT
>NC_060952.1:93133715-93140667 GCF_022045245.1 Lucilia cuprina | reverse complement strand
TCTAGTTCAGTTCTAGTTCAGTTCTAGTTCAGTTCTAGTTCAGTTCTAGTTCAGTTCTAGTTCAGTTCTAGTTCAGTTCTATTTCAGTTCTATTTCAGTTCTAGTTCACTTCTAGTTCAGTTCTCGTTCAGTTCTCGTTCAGTTCTAGTTCAGTTCTAGTTCAGTTCTAGTTCAGTTTTATTTCAGTTCTAGTTCAGTTCTAGTTTAGTTCTAGTTCAGTTCTATTTCAGTTCTATTTCAGTTCCAGTTCAGTTCTAGTTCAGTTCTAGTTCAGTTCTAGTTCAGTTCTAGTTCAGTTCTAGTTCAGTTCTAGTTCAGTTCTAGTTCAGTTCTAGTTCAGTTCTAGTTCAGTTCTAGTTCAGTTCTAGTTCAGTTCTAGTTCAGTTCTAGTTCAGTTCTAGTTCAGTTCTAGTTCAGTTCTAGTTCAGTTCTATTTCAGTTCTATTTCAGTTCTAGTTCAGTTCTAGTTCAGTTCTAGTTTAGTTCTAGTTCAGTTCTATTTCAGTTCTATTTCAGTTCCAGTTTAGTTCTAGTTCAGTTCTAGTTCAGTTCTAGTTCAGTTCTAGTTCAGTTCTAGTTCAGTTCTAGTTCAGTTCTAGTTCAGTTCTAGTTCAGTTCTAGTTCAGTTCTAGTTCAGTTCTATTTCAGTTCTATTTCAGTTCTAGTTCAGTTCTAGTTCAGTTCTCGTTCAGTTCTAGTTCAGTTCTATTTCAGTTCTAGTTCTGTTCTAGTTCAGTTTTAGTTCAGTTCTAGTTCAGTTCTAGTTCAGTTCTTGTTCAGTTCTTGTTCAGTTCTTGTTCAGTTCTTGTTCAGTTCTTGTTCAGTTCTTGTTCAGTTCTAGTTCAGTTCTAGTTCAGTTCTAGTTAGTTAGTCAGTTACTTAAAAAAAGATTGATTTTAAATTGTAACAGCCATTTAATCGTGGGCTTTGTGGCATCTGAATGTGAAATAATAGTATGTGTTTTTTCAATACCTCTTAAATTTGCTGCAAAAACCATTCCCTCCACTAAAGTACCATTCGAAATTCCCTAATATCCCTCTTTTTACAACATACTTTATTGATGTCTGCTATTAAATTGAGAGTGAGAGTAAAATTAAATGAGTAAGACAGCAAAGTATCCACAACTAATTATACCTAAAAATGAAAGACACAGAAAACACATACAATAACAAATGTACAAATAAAGACATTTGAACTTTAACAGTATTTGTAAAAGAATATTAAACAAAAAATGTAGTAAAGCCGTTATTTAAAAAAGCTCCAGTAAATGTAAATTCTATTTAAAAGTTAATGAAAATAAATGTTAAAAGGTTCATAGTACAACAAGAGTTAACAACCTAAAGGCTTTAGTTTTCATTTAATCTTAAAACAGTCAGTAGGAATTTTTGACTTTCAAACAGAAATTATTTCTAATCAAATACAATTACAAAGAATAACACTAAAAACAACAAAAATAAAAAGTGTTATAGAAAAAATTAAAGCAGCTTATTTTAATTAAACAGATTTATATTTGTAATAACGCTTCTGTATAAATATTTCCCCCCACTATGTGTTGGTCGGGTGGTGGAATAATTTATTTATAGACAATAGTAGCCCACAGGCATTTTAATTTATTTCGTTAATGCAATTTTGTTTCGTTATTAAGAAATTAATATTTCTTGAGGCCAAATGACACGTACATACACACAAAAGAGAAAAAGTGAAAACCAAAAGTTTAAAAGTCAACCTTGTTGTATAGTATTGAAAAAATGGGGGAATATTGATTCCTTTTGCAAAGAATAATAGATTCAGAACAAATTGTCTATAGTTTATATTTAGTTGGCAGAAATATTTTATTTTGCGTAGAAGTTTAGTGGGTATTAAGTTTTCAATGGAAATTATTTTTCTTAAAATCAATTATAATTTCTTTTCGTAAACTTTATCACTTTTGTCCTGCATATTAATATGCATAATATCGTCTTTATACCACATATTACGTTTATGGGTTAATTTCACATTCTATTATATTTATTTCTAAATCTTTATATGATTATAAACATACATATAAATAAACAAACACCTGCTAAAAAATATATTGTGTACATATTGACAAGAAAGTAAAGATCTCTTAACTATAACCCCCTACTCCTCTACCACAACACCTCCTTCACCACACCTTCACAACTAAAATACCATAACACATATTCATTCACTGTTTTTACCACTAAAAGAATGCTAAAGAATTTTAAGTGTTAAAGATTCCATACACAGATTTTTGAAATTTTTTCGCTCTAACAACTTTACACAAAAACTCACTTATATACACCAACATAAACACAATTACATACTAACAAATTCAACTACACATATATGAGAAAATATTTTAAGGATGGAGTAAGAGGAGAAAGAGGTTATAAAAGGGTGAGTAGAAATATAATAAAAATTGTAGTGCGGAAACTTAAAGACTGAAAGACAAAGAATAATAAAAAGGTGTATTTGTGTATGTTTATTTGTGTATGTGAGTGGGAGTTTGTTAAAACCACTAAAACCTTAAAATATTTAAATTATACCTTTTGACAAATGAAATAAAAATAAAGAAAATAACAAGCAGAAGCTGATGCTCAAGAAAATTGAAAAAAAAAAAAAACTAGCAGGAAAATAAGAAAACAAGTGAGAAATAAGAAAAACAGGTGGAACCTAGACAACAAGATTTTTTTCATTCTGAAGCAAACGATTTTGATGTAAAATAAATACTAGATTATAGACTAGTCTAAACACTGGATTATAGAGTAGACTATAGACTAGGCTATAGACTAGACTATAGTCTAGACTATATATGAGACTATAGACTAGACTATAGACTAGACTATAGACTAGACTATAGACTAGGCTATAGACTAGACTATAGACTAGACTGTAGACTAGACTATAGACTAGACTATAGACTAGACTATAGACTAGACTATAGACTAGACTATAGACTAGACTATAGACTAGACTATAGACTAGACTATAGACTAGACTATAGACTAGACTATAGACTAGACTATAGACTAGACTACAGACTAGACTATAAACTATACTATAAACTAGGCTGTATATTATACATATGTAGACTAGTATTTAGACTAGATTATAGATAGATTATATAATGTTAGAGCTTTTGGACTATATTTTCCTTTTCCCATATTCTAAAGCCAAGAGATCGTGTGAAATGTGTTTTATTCAGTTTTCTTTTATTATTGTTATAGTTTTTATTCGAAGTGCTAAAACATTGTAACTTTAATGTGTCACAATGTAGTAAAACGTAGCATGGGAGTGAGAGTGATGTTTAATAATAAAAGGATAAAAAACCATTCAAAATCACAAAACAAAATCCTTAAAAATAACATTTTCTTTATTTTATAGCGAGAGAAACACACAAACAAATTATATATAAAAAAAGGGAATATTAAACAATAACAAAAACTATATACAACAAATTTCCGCGCGAACATAAAAAATTTATTAAAAATATAAAGTAAAAAGAAGACAAGAGTAAAAAACTGAAGTGTACTTTAAGAAGAGAAAATATAAACCGGGAGTGATTGTAAGACAAACACATAAGCCAGAACACACACAAGTATTAATACACGTACATGTAGTTGGGAGTTATGTGCTAAGAAGAAATAACGATGTTTTTATAGAAAATATACTCTTAAATTCTTTTAAGAGTTTTTTTTTGTGATAACTTTGAAATCTGCTTAAAAAGTGAATACACTAAAACTGGACTTTTTTTGATATAGTTTTTGTGGTATTTTATAAAGAAAGAATTCATTTGGAAGATAAGGATTTAAGTCAGTCTGTTGGATTTTCTAGTGTTTAAGATATTTTTTATTAGTTTAGTATTTAGGTTTGAGTTTCGAATTTACCAAAAAAGAAAAAATTAAACTGTAAAAAAAAAATTATTAAAATATTATTGTTCTTTTGGTAGTTAGCAGCGGCTTATGTTTGTTAATAATGATTATTATAATTTAAAAAGGTTGTTATTATTGTTATGTCTTGCCTTAAGAGGTGATTACCAAGTAAGGACTACAATGTTGCTCTCATTTGTCTAACAATTTCTATGTCTTCTTTTTTTAATTAATGTGCCACTAATTTGGTTTTCAAATCATTAATTTTAATTAATTCGGTGGTTTTTCATTTGATGCTAATCATAATGAGTGCTAATACTAACAATAGCAACAACAACAACAGCAGCAGCAGCAATAATAACAGTAACCACAGAAAAATAGGAAAAATATCTCAACTACAACATTACTAAGCAGATACCAAACCAAACCACCCCCTGAGAAGACAAAAACAACAACAACAACAACGAGAACAACAAAACTAACACAGCTAACATGATGAGGCTGTATTAAGTATTTGAAACCTGTGTGTTAGTAAATGATTGGAAGTCTATGGGTGTTTGTGTGTATGTGTGTTGTTAGGCATATAGTAGTTGTAATAGTAGCTTTTGTTTTATGGTCTCTACCTCTACAAATTGTGGAAACAAACCGCATAGGTCGGTCCCACTTATAAGAAACTTTGTGTATGGGCGTATTTTCCTATTAAAGTATAAATTGAAAGAATAAATGAACACAATAGCAACAAGAAAAAAATGAAAAATCTTGGAAAATTTTACTATGACCGCAGGGAATATTTAAGACGATAAAGGATCTAAAAAGGAACAACTCACAAACAAACACATTCCCTTGCATCTAAAGAAGCAATATTAGACAACATCATTATAATTTTTGTGTTAATTTTCTGCTGGTATCTGAGACTGATGATACTAAAACTTCTACCTACAATGCCATGGTAACATACAAAAGTAGATAACTTTAGCCAAGAGTGTGTGAGAGTCACAAACACACAAAAAATATACACCTCAATATTACCGCCTGATACATTTACATTCAAATGCGAAAGGATATGAAAGAAATAATATACAAGACAGAGCAAAAAAACACACATACACAGAAAATGAAGAAAAATATAATAACGAAATGTTAAAGCATAAAGTACAAATACTGACAGTTAACTGGCAAAAAGTCAGTCAGTCACTCTAAGAAAAGTTGAAATACATACATGAAAATACACACATATATATATACAATGAGCTGCCATGTCAGGCCAAAAAGTCGAATCATAAGATTTCTTGCGTTATTGTTTCAATGATTTTGTCTTAAGAAAAGAACAAAGGGAAGGAAACTATTAGAAAGTAAAGGGTTTTGTATTATAGTCATCTCTAGTCCAGTTTATAATCTTGTTTTATAAGGAAAATTTACATACTCCCACAACCGAAAATTTTCATATAAAATATAAAAATGAGGAAAAAGGAAAAAAGAAAATAAGCGAAAAAACAAAAGTTTTATAGTCTAGTCTTTAGTCTATAGTCTAGTCTATAGTCTAGTCTATAGTCTAGTCTATAGTCTAGTCTATAGTCTAGTCTATAGTCTAGTCTATAGTCTAGTCTATAGTCTAGTCTATAGTCTAGTCTATAGTCTAGTCTATAGTCTAGTCTATAGTCTAGTCTATAGTCTAGTCTATAGTCTAGTCTATAGTCTAGTCTATAGTCTAGTCTATAGTCTAGTCTTTCGTCTAGTCTTTCGTCTAGTCTATAGTCTAGTCTATAGTCTAGTCTATAGACTCTCCTATAGTCTATAGACTCTCCTATAGTCTAGTCTATAGACTCTCCTATAGTCTACTCTCGAGTCTGGTCTGTTGTCTAGTCTATAGTTTATTCTATAGTCTATCCTATGGTCTAGTCTCGAGTCTGGTCTGTTGTCTTGTCTATAGTCTAGTACTTACATATATTTATAATATATGTATTCGGTTAATGGTAAACATTCTCCAAAATTGAATTTGTGCCCTCCTCTTGTTTTCTCTTGGGGATGGATACCATCCCAAAGTTGATATCTCTATTCCATTCATATGACGTTGTAGATTTATATCTTCTCTTCTATTTTGTTTGATTTTTTCAAAACCATTTTTTTTTGCGTTCAGTTTTGGTTCTGTTCCATCATGCGGGTCTATTAGAATAAAGACTCAGATGTTCAGCCATACAATCAGAGTCACAGTTCGCAAAGAAACACACACTCTTGTTAAAAGAAACAAATAAAAAAAAAATACTGAAATTGGAAAATAATAAGAAAATTTTTAACAAGGCGAAAATCCTAAAAGTTTTTCTTATTTTCATTTTTGTTCTTGCATTTTCACCATCGTAATCAAACTACAATTGTGACTAATGATAAGTTTAGTTCCTGAAGTCTGACTGTGTGTATATGTGTGTGTAAACTGTATAAGAAAAAGCACTCACGATTCTTTCTATGTTTTCTGTAGTAAAGAAATAAATATGGCTTTGAATAAAAAGTGCTATGGTTGTTAAGGTTTTTTCTTTGATTTTATGAAATTCAATAAATTCAGTTGATTTTTATGTTTTTTTTTTTTGTTTTTTTTTCAAATCTAAAAGAAAATAAATGACAAATTAAATCGATATTTGATAGTTGTAAGAGAAGAAAAAAAATGTACGAAAAAGCTAGATTTAAGTCGATTTTCAAAGTTGAAATCAATGGAGTACAACAATAGTAAGTAGCAGCATTAGTCAACATTATTTTGTTAATGGTGGTGTATGATTATTATTATTATTGGTATTTTGTGTAAACAAAATAAATATTAATCATTCGTACATGGCTGTTACTAGGAACATTTTAGAAAATGGTTAAATAAAATTTGATATGTTTAAGATGAAGTTTAGTTTATGGTCTGGTTTGTAGTGCAGTCTATGGTCTTGTCTAAGATCTGGTTTAAAATTCTATATAAGGTCGGGTCTATAGTCTGCTCTATGGTCTGGTCTATGGTCTGGTCTATGGTCTGGTCTATGGTCTGGTCTATGGTCTGGTCTATGGTCTGGTCTATGGTCTGGTCTATGGTCTGGTCTATGGTCTGG